>NW_017670297.1:88151-206041 GCF_001879085.1 Nicotiana attenuata
CCGTTCGTTGGGGGGGGGGGGGGGATTTCCTTTTTGGTCGTTTTCCTGCTGCAAAGCTGTTTCAGCACTTGCGCATTTCATTTCTTTTGGGTTGCACCTGCTTCTTGCACGGTTGCTCTGAATAAGACATGTTTTCCACACAGAACAATTTGTTAGTTTGAAACGGTGGTTGGTTTTGTGGCCTTGATCATCCCAATTGCTTGATCCCGACCCCCTTTCCGTTGAGGACTTTGCTGCTCGTTTGCCTTGAGGATGAATCTCTTTTCAAACCGACCGGGTTCAGCCTTAGGACTTCATGATGACTCGCCCGTGTGGGCTCTAGCCTTTTTACATTATTCTGCTCTTAGGACCTTTGCCTTTGACTTTCTTTCTTTTCCAATGTCTTTGCTTCGAAAGTATCAACCACCACGGTCAATTGGGATTGGACTGACGCGTCCGCTGAGGCTGGGTATTTTCTTTGACTCTGACCAAGCGGAGCCCTGTGAAACCGGTCCTACCACCTTTTCTTTGTAATAGTTACGGAATCAGAGTTAAATCGAAAGGGATTCAAAGAAAGGTATGCAGCAGACAAGCATATGAGTTTAAAGAGAAGCGTCCCTTTCGGGGAAAAGAAGGACTTATCTGAGGTGCATGCTGGCTTCAAATGAACATGACATGCTTCTTGGACTGGACGCCCGACCCACACAAACTTTTTAGCTTCTCGTGAACCCATTGATTTGTACTTCAAAACCAGGGAACTTTGCCAGGACTCTTGTAGTAGTGAGATGTCTTCTTTTCGGCCGACAACGCTCTTTGCGAGTTTTCGCCAATCGACCTCTCTCATTTCTCTTCTCACCGTCGCTCGATAGTGCTCTTTGCGAGTTTTCACTAAGCGGACTCTCTCATTTTCATTTTCTCTACTCACCATCGCCTTATGGTGCCCGAAGGTTTTCACCAATAAGACTCTCTCATTTTATTTCTCTCAATTTGAATTATATCATATTCCAACAATGATGTGTTTCACTTCCCCGGTTTTGCCAATTGATTAGAAGGATTTGGACAAGGTCGTTGGGGTAAAAAAGGATTTTGGGCGGAAATACAACTTTGGATCCATTTCGGCGGACTCATGGCCGAGCCATTATATCATCTGCCCCAGTTTCAATTTTTGGAGGTATTGGGATTTTTGGTTTGGTGTGACTGAACCTCAGGGAGAGGCTGCCTATGTATCCTTTCGGAATCAAGTCAAACGTAGTTCAGGAAAAACACTTGTTTTTTGGTTGTTTTTGTTTTTGTTTTCTTTTTCTTTTTCTTTTCATCATATTTTCTTTTTCTTTTCTTTTTTTTTTATTTTTTTTTTGTTTTCTTTTTTCTTTTTTTTCTTTTTCTTTTTCTTTTCTTTTTTTTTTCTTTTTCTTTTTCTTTTCTTTTCGTACTTCTGGGTTCTAAAGACGGTAGCCAAAGAAGGGAAACCGGCTCAAATGGGTTTACGAAGGGTTAATAGTGTTTGGATAGCGAGAAGAAAAGCCTTCGTCATCTCAATTGCACAAAAGCCGTCACCACAGGAGGCCTAGACGTAATACCTTTTACTGCATCTGCATTGACTGCTGCTTCAAGATCATTTCCTTCGATATCGCCCAAATACAGTGCTCCTCTTGGCAATATCTTCCGGATTATGTATGGACCCTTCCAGTTAGGAGCCAATTTTCCTTTGGCTTCCTGGTGACGAGGGAGAATGTGTCTTAACACGAGTTGTCCTACTTCAAAATTTCTGGGACACACCTTCTTGTTGTAAGGGCGGGCCATCCTTTGTTGGTACAACTGCCTGGAGGTGCCCTGAGTACATCACACTCTTTTGTTGTAATGTATGGACCTTTCCAATCCGCGAACCAATTTTTCTTCAATTGTTCCAATTCTTTGTTTTATTTCCTCAAGGTTACCTTCTTTGCATTCCGACTCTTGATTCATGATTTCGAAATCTGACAGCGTTTTGGGGGTCTAGGCATGAAGTCCGCAAGCATGTCATGTTATTTAAAGCTGCATTATTAGAACTAAAGAGAAGAAAATGAAGGAGAAAAATAGCAAAATCAGAAAGAAAAATGAACGAAGAAGTTTTGATTTCATTTTTTTGAATTTTGAAGATAACAGGGTTCACATTCGGGAATTTAAAGACAAGAAAACTACAGGAAACATCCGAGTTACACCCTGGAATAACTCGGGATGCAGAAAAAGTAGCAAGACAGGTCTATCGGGACTCCCGCCTGATCGGGAATGGCGTAGCCTTCCAATCTTGGAGTTTAGCATCTGGTCCCATGTAGAGCACCTCGGCGGTGCTAGTCCCTTCTCCCGGCTAGACCATGTGGGCTTCGTAGAGCATTCTCCTCATTGCCCCACGTATTTCCTCACTTTCTTCAACTGTGAACACCTCATCATCTTCCTTTTTACTGTACTTAGGCTTGACAAAAGTTTCGTACAAATGTACAATCTCATAATCGGCCATTTTCATTTTTTGAAAGAACACTTCGGCTTCCTCGACATTCACAGGCTTCTTAAGTGGGAAACGCCTTCTGGCGGCATTGTTTACTTCCTCTTCGTTCGAATATTCCTCCAGAGGGGGGTTTTCTAGCAGCTCTCCCAAGATCTCTTTAACCTTGTACGTAACCACCGTCTGATGATAAATCCATGGTACCGCAGCAGGGTTCGTTATAGGCTTCTGTGGTACGCGTCCAATAACCACTAGCTCCCTCAGCCGATGTGGTTTGATTGTGCCCCGTACCACATAGGCTTGCTTGGGTACATACATTTGTGTTCCTTTTTTCAAATCAGCTTTCTTTTCTGGTTCTGTCTTGGTGATTTTGCGCTTCTTTTCCCCTTTTTCTTGCTTCGGGGGCCACCTCGGGCTTTCTTTCTGCATCGTCAATAGCAATTATAGCTTTTAAGGCTGGATCGAATTCTCTATCCTCACAGATCATCCCGATTACTGGCCCGTTGTTGTGAGCGGGCAGGGGATTATTGGTCACATTTGGGACATCCTCATCCCTCAACACAATTTTCCCTTGCTTTATTAAGTTCTCCACCGCTTGTTTCAGAGTCCAACAGTCATTTGTATGATGGCCCTCTGCCCCTGAATGGTATGCACACCTGACACCAGCTCTGTAGGCAGGCGATGCCGGGTTTTGTCTGTTCTGAGGAACCGGCTGCAATAGACCCATTTGGACAAGTTTCGGGAATAGACTGGAGTAAGATTCACCAATTGGGGTAAAGTTTGGTCTCCTGGGTGGTTCTCGAAGACGGAAGTTATTCTGCGGAGGTCGGGGATTATAGTGATTCTGGTGGGGAGGCTGATCTCTTGGGAATGGAGGTTGATTTCTGTTGGCATGTGGCTGTGGTCGGGCAAAGGGTTGAGCGTTCATGACCGCATATGGTTATGGGGCATAAGCCATGTCAGGATGAGGGTAGTAGTGTTGAGATACTCTCTCAGAAAACATGGGTCTAGGAGCCCGGTGTCTCCTTGCCCCTGAGGCTGCGATAACCGTTTCTTCTTTCTTATTACCTTTGGCCATTCCTCCAGACTCGCCTTGGATGGCTTGGGAGGTTGCCCTAATGGCCGACTGACTCAAGATTCTTCCTGGCTTCAGACCATTCTCCACCATTTCACCAATCTTAATCGCCTCTGCAAAAGGTTTGCCCATGGCTGACATCATGTTCTGAAAATAGTCCGCTTCCTGGGCCTGAAGAAATGCAGTGACCATTTCCACTTCGTCCATTGGTGGTTTCACCCTCGACGCTTGCTCACGCCACTTAATAGAATATTCCCTGAGACTTTCTGAGGGCTTCTTTTTCAAATTCGCCAAGGAGTTCCTGTCTGGCGCAATGTCTATGTTGTACTGAAATTGCCTTACAAAATCTCTGGCAAGATCGTCCCAAATGCGCCATCGAGAGACGTCCTGGTCCATGTACCACTCTGAGGCAATGCCTACTAAGCTTTCTCCGAAATATGCCATCAACATTTCTTCTTTGCCACCGGCCCCCCGTAACTGATTGCAATACTTCTTCAGGTGAGCAATGAGGTCACCGTGCCCGTCATACTTCTCAAACTTTGGTGTTTTGAAACCTGACGGCAAATGTACATGCGGGAACATACATAGGTCTGTATAGGAGACACTCTTTTTCCCGCTCAAGCCTGGCATATTTTTTAAGCTCTGCTCGAGACTTCTCATTCTCTTTGCCATCTCATCCTGCTCTAGGGCTTTGGGGGTTTTGTCCTGCCCCGGTGTAAGATCAAATGGCGGTGGATGAGGGTAAGTGTATGTGGGATATTGAGGAGGATCTACTTGAAAGATGGGATTTTGGAAAGTGAAGGCCGATGGATCAAAAGCAGGCCTTGGAAGTGAAGGTTGTGTGGTAGCAGAGCATGGTGGAGCAGTGAAGATGTTAGGAGCTGCTCCTGCTGGGAACACCTGGGGGCGGACCTCAGAAGGTGTTCCGACGAAGTGAGCGGTCATGGTAGGTTGTCCCAATGGAGTATTTGGATGACTGATGGGGATGTTCGAGGTACCCCCTGTTCTCGGGAACAATTCAGGAAAGCCAGGGATAGCACTTAGAGGCTCCCTGCCATTAGTCCATGCGTCCCACATCTTCATCATTCGGAGACGTAGTATCCGATTTTCTTCAGCTGTGGCAGACTCGGAGGCCGGGATCCCTGAGATGGGGTTGTCCTCAGAGATGGGAACTGCGGGCAAAGTCATTTCTGTAGACATTTTCACACTTCCTTTCGATCTGGTAAAGTAATAAGGCGATGCCAGCTTACCACAACCAACCACCGTTTCTAAAAACTAGGCTGGAATTGACAGCAACACACGGTTAGTTTGAGACAAGTAACGGATAGGTAATCGCACATTGGGGTGTGATGCACCTATACAGTTAAACGGTTATCTACATGTTTGCAATGGTTGCATGTGTCATCCCGACTTTTCTTTTTTTTTTTCTCTTCTTTTGATTTTCACTCTTTGTTTTTCTTGCTTTTCTTTCTATTTCTATTTTTCTCTCATTTGTCTTTTCCCTCTGTTTTTCATTTTCTGCTTTTTCCCATTTTTTTTGCCATGGTTTTTCTCTCGATTCTTTATTTTCTTTTTTTGCGTATTTTTCTTTTTTTTTTTTATTTCCTTCCCTCGTATTTTCCTTCTCTCTTTCTCTTTTCCTTTAGAGTTACGGTCGAATCCTATGGAGATTGCCTAGGTATCATGACCCCGCATGAATCAGACCAAGCGTAGTTCTTGCAAATAAGATAAATAAACTAACTCTTTTTTTTTGAATTTTTTTGAAAGAAATGCTTTAGAAGGAAAAGGGAAATATTTTTTATTTTGATTTTTGATTTTGATTTTTCTTTTTATTTTTTGAAAGAAAGACTTCTTAAAAAAAATTCTTTTTCTTTTTATTGTAACTTTGGGAATTTTAGAAGTAGAAAGAAATATTTTTGTTTGAATGTTCATTTATTTTCTCTTTTTCTAACACGAAAGAAAAATATTTTTAATTTTTGGATTTTGAAAGTTGCCTCTTAATTTTCGGAAGAGGGACTCTTACGAAAAAAATGTTTTGATTTTTTGAGAAAAAATATTTTTCGGACTCAATTTTCAAAATTTGTATTTTTTTTTATTTATTATTTATGAAAGAAAGACATCTAAGGAGTATTTTAATGATTTATATTGACCTAAAAGGAAAAAGTGGCTATTTTTCAAAACTTTTATTTAAGAAAACAAAGACTCGGTTTTGCAGATACGGCCTTTCAGCACTTCCGGGAGGGAGATTTTAAGGTTGTGCCCGCAAACCATTTAAAAATGACTCAGGGTGGCTGTTCTTGCAAAAACAGCCTTCCAGCGCCCTTTTGGGGACATTCGGCTTATTTTAAAACAAGAATGGCATCACTCAATTATTTGACAAAAAATTAAAATTTTGGTGTTTTTGGCTATTTTTGCAAAAGGGTGGTTGGACCCGATGAGGGTTGCCTACGTATCTCACATCCGGTGAGAATCAAACCAGCGTAGTTCGGTCGGATTGGGAATTGAGTATACTAACTCTTTTTTATAAAACTCAGACCATGGATCTTTAAGGCAAAAGAAATTTTTTTTTGATTTTTTGATTTTTTTGATTTTTTTTTTTTTGGAATTTACTAAAAAAAATGCTTTAAAAGAAGAAAAGGAATTTTTTTTTTTGGATTTTTGATTTTGATCTTATTTTTGAAAGAAAGACTTCTGAAAATTCCGTTTTTTTTATTTGAACTTTGGGAATTTTTAAAAGTAAAAAGAAAATATTTTTTGTTTGAGTTTTTCATTTGTTTTCTCTTTTTCTAAGGAGAAAAGAAAATATTTTTGGATTTTGGATGTAACCTCTTAATTTTCGAAAGAGGGACTTCTTTAAGAAAAATGTTTTGAATTTCTGAGCTTTTATTTATTTACAAAAGTACTTCTAGAGAAAAGCAAAAATATTTTTGGACCTCAATTTTTCAAAATTTTTATTGACATTTACAAAAAAAATGACTTCTAAAGAAGAAAAGAGTATTTTTGGATTTTTGTTTCTGATTTTTTTTTCGGATTTTTGGAAAAATACTTCAAAATGAAGGAAACCTGTATTTTTGGATTTTGATTTTTATTGATTTTTCTTTTTATTTCATGAAAGACATTAGAAAGAAGGAAACCCTTTTTTTTTGAGTTTTTTTTAAAAAAAACTTTTTTTTTTTTAATCTTTTAAGGAAAGATTTCTAAAGAAGGAACTAAAGGAAAATATTTTTGGATTTTTTGGAAATTGGGGTCGGAACCGATGAGGTTTGCCTACGTATCTCACATCCGGTGAGAATCAGACCCGTGTAGTTCGGTCAAATAAAACTAACTATTTTCGAAAACAAAACTCTTTTTTTGTTTTTTTTGTTGGCAAATACTATATTTCTGAAACTAATTTGAAAATAAAACTCTTTTTGTTTTCTTTTCCATTGGCAAACAAAACAAACTAAAAAAATACTTTTCTTGTTTCTTTCATTTTTCTCAAAAATCCGATAGAATTTCGGCACTACTTGGACATTGGTTTTTTCTAATATAGGTAATTAACTCTCTACACTACTATTTTCTCTTTTCCCCTTTTTGTTTTTCAATTTTTACAGATATTCAAAGCCGGTCTGCATGCAAGTCCAAAACAGATAAATGCACAAGTAGGATGCATCAGGATGGTCCATTATTCTGGGTACACCTGTCCTAGACGGACCCAACCCCTGTGTTGAGTCCCCTAAGTCATATGCACGTGATGCAAATAAGCGTTCCTACTAGGGATCCGGCATGAGGTCAAGTTATTCTAGGTTCAAAACCTGGGTATATGTTCTAGACTGTGTACCCGAGCGGACAACTCGAGTCGAGGAGGGGGCTACGTACCGGGGACCCGCAGATCGTCCGGCTTAGTAACTTGTCCGAGCCTCTTTCTTATTTCAGGGTATGGCACTAACAGAATAGGGAGTCTCAACCAGTAAGCACATCCCCGGAGGTGAGAGAGAAGAGTTTCGGCACAGTTTATATACAGTTCAGATAATATCAAAGCGGTAAAGCATTTAGCACATTTAGCAGGAAACATGTAGGAAAATCAGATAAAGCCAAACATAACAATTATTCTAAGCTCGAATTCTTAAACCCTGAACCGAAGTTCTGGGTTTGTGTCCCCAGCAGAGTCGCCAGAGCTGTCACACCTCCTTTTTTACACACCTACCCCGAAGGATAATGTATAAAGGAGTTTTTCCATTTAATGTGACATTATTCGAAATGGGATTATTTATTTATTTTTTAGAGTCGCCACTTGGGATAGGATTGGCTTTTGGTGTCCCAAGTCACCGGTTTAACTTGAATCCCAGATCGAGGAAAATTTCGACTTCCCATTTGGAGTCTGCGAACTAGAAATTCTGAATAAGGAATTCTGTTGACCCGAGGGAATGTGTTAAGCACCCCCTGATCCCGTGGTTCTAGCACGGTCGCTTAAATTATTATAATTGGCTAAAAATCTGATTGTAATACATGTTTTAACTTATGTGCTTTTTAAAAATTAAATCGCTTTTATTATTATTTTTAAAGAGAATTGCAACGTCGTGAAAATGCGTCTCGAACCACGTCACATAAATGCACCCGCGATTTTTGACACATTTCGACTTCGTTGAGATTTTGATTTGGGTCACATAAATGTGCACCCGAGTTTAGGAAGGTAAAATTATTAAAAGCGCGCCTAAAGCGACTAACGTATTATTAACTTTGTGGGAGGCCATGAAATTCGCTAAATGGCACATCCCAAATTCTAAGGATTTTAATATGAACATTCAAAGATGGCCCCGCAATTTATGCATTTTGTTTGGCGGGGCTCACCTCATTTTATTATTCAAAGGTCATCCTAAAGTAAACTATAATTTTCTACTGACTTTGTCTCTAAACGACCTAATTGATTAGTTATGCGATTATTACTAGGAGTATTCAAGGAGGCTCAAGCCTTAAGTCCAAAATTTAAACAAGTAAAATGAACCTTCAGCATGTTGGGCCTCAAAACTTGGCCCAATCCCTGTAACATGAAGCGGCCCGGCAATTTGGACTTCAGTAAAGTTCAGTCTGATCAGAAATAAGCTGGGCTTTTCCAATTGAGGGGCTGGGCTGAACGTCAGGCCCAGTCATGGCCCAAACAATATAAATCAAAGTCCGATTCCTATGTATATTATGAACTAAGACCTGATTATTATTGGAATTCTTAGTGTTAACTAAATGGTGATCTAATACATAAGACCACTAGTCAGCGTATGGACCAACAAAACAGTAGGATCATATTCATTAACATACAGAAGTAATAGCTCATCTGTTAAATCCATGAGGAACTTTATATTTTTTTTTTGCTTGAATTACATGCCAAAATAAAGAGGAAATTGATGATCTCTAACCATTTTCACACCTGAACTGACCTTTACTTATATCCTATTTGAGTTTTAAACGAAAAAACAGCAAGTAACAATACATTTAAGTACAAGCTTCTACAATTATGAATATGCAATCCAAGTCCAAAATCTGATTGCACAATCATGCCATTTGAATGTTGAACTATTAACTACAAGTGGAGATCTACAATCAGCGTCTATATTTATGCTGTTGACAATTAAACTATTCACTGAACATAATTACCCTAGACTAATTAACAGTCCCATACCAACTGGCAGTCCAAAACAGTCCAAATCAACTTAAAAGCAGTCCTAATTATACAGTCCATGTGTCTATTGTCCATGTAATACAAACAACAGCTGACCAAATAACTACAAATATCTATTTAACTACAAACAACAGAAAACATCCCACACACAAGATCTGATGAACACTTTTTATTTCAACTCCAATTCAAAGCTACATCGAGGTGAATTCAAAGATGTGTACCTGAAATTTGAAATACAACAAGGACAAGGAGAAGTCAGCAGCAGGTAACAACATCTGGTATCCAGCAGTTAACAACAGCAACAATTGGAATAATTTGAACCAAAATAACTTCACAAATGTCACACCTCCTTTTTCGTTTACTACACCCCGTAAAGGTATAATAAATGGAGTTTTTCCAATTAAAGGACAATCGAAACGGGATTTGTTTTATTAAAAGATTCAGAGTCGCCACTTGGGAGATTTACGGTGTCCCAAGTCACCGGTTTGAATCCCGAATCAAGGAAAGGGTTTGACTCTGTTTAACAATCGCGAATCAGAAATCCGGGTAAAGAATTCTGTTAACCCGGGAGAAGGTGTTAGGCACTCCCGAGTTCCGTGGTTCTAGCACGGTCGCTCAACTGCTATATTTGGCTAAAGTCTGATTTTAATACATGTTATCCTATCGTGCAATTTTAGAATTGTTTAACCGCTTTTAATTAGTTTTTATGAAAGTGAACGTCGTTTAAGAGCGTGTTTTTGGATCACGTCACATGAAATGCACCCGGATCCTTGACACCTCTTATTCAACGTTTTGGAATTTGGATTTGGGTTGCATGAAATGCACACCCATAGTTAAGAAGGTAAAATTATTAAAAGCGCGCCTAAAGTGTCTAGCGTCTTGTTAACTTTGCGGGAAGCCATGAAAATTCGCTAAATGGCATGTCTCGAATTTCTAAAATATTTTTAAGAAAGCAATTAATGAGGGCCCCGCAATTTATGCATTTTTATTTGGTGAGGCTCATCTCGTTTTTATTTAAAAGGGCAAGTCCTAAAGCAACTAGGATTTTCTACTTTATATTT
Source organism: Nicotiana attenuata (assembly GCF_001879085.1). Lineage (NCBI taxonomy): Eukaryota > Viridiplantae > Streptophyta > Magnoliopsida > Solanales > Solanaceae > Nicotiana > Nicotiana attenuata. Next base: position 98,402 of record NW_017670297.1, read on the forward strand.
GTCTCTAATAGGGCCTAATTAATTAGTATTATAGAATTCGGGCTTCGAGTTCAAGTCCGGATCCAAACAAAAGGAAGAACCTTTTAATTTGAACCCGCTACCTAACTTAAAGCCCACAGCCTACCATTTAAATACTAACAAACCAGTTGCCATTTCAGTTTTGGGCCTAATGAGCCCAAGCCCTATGATGCATGCACGCCGGACAAGTATTCCCAACAAACACAGATATTGGGCCTGAGACCAGCCCAAATCGGACAAGGCAGACCAGGCTGCGCAGGAGAGATCGAGGGATCGAATCCCTGAAGCCGGGCAGGCAATGGGATTGCTTACAAATTTGCCCATCATTAATTAGACTTTCTTATTTTAAGGCAAGGCAGTGTTGAAATCATATTACTAACAAAGCAGTTCCAGAATTCATCAATCTAAAACTGATCACCCAGGCCACCTGTTACGATTAATGTGTTAATTTTGTGATCCTAAACCTAGCTGAAGCGCGCAGGAACCTTTATTTGTAAAGTCAGGCTTTCTCCTTTAATTTCCAATTATCAGAATAGACATAGAACGAAGCACTCAAAACACAGCCTCATTATACTCCATGGGAGTTCAACACAGTCAAAGACAGACCCTAAAACAATCTTATTCGATTACAGATTATAGTGAAAACAACTACCAAAGGTTTATCTCATGGTTGATTTACTTTTCATACAGATTTATGAAACAATTGACAGGAAATCAACGAAAACTAACTCAAACTATTCCATTAACCTAACATGAAACTATTTAAAACTAGTATTCAACTCAAAAGCTCTCATGCATCCGAGACCCAAGAATTAACAGTCCGGCTAATACAAAATCAGTTTTCAGTTCAGTACAGTCCCACATATAGATCAAACCAGTCCAAACAGTTGGTCTAGTTACAACTAAACATGAATAACTAAGCTAAATATTAACAGGTAACAACAATTCTAAGTAAACTCAAGTGAACAATGAGCAAATCTTCATCATTGATTCCACAGGTTTTTCATACACGTGAGTCAAACTTCCAGATCATTAGAGGCAATGAAAGTGTACCTGGTATTTAAATCACAATAGAAGGAAGAAGTATCAGCAGCAGTAACAATAATCAACAGCTTGTGACCCAGGAGTAATGTCAGATTCGAACCAGGAAAGGTTTTCACACCAAACAGACACAAAACTCAATCAAAACAGCTTGAATAACACCAAATTGACTCGGAAATGCACCCAAAACTTTCTGAAGGTTTCAGCAACTAGAAGAAATGCAATGTAACAACTTTTTTGGATTTTTTTTTATTGTATTTGTTTTATCCTTTCTATATTTTTTTGTTTTTTTTTGAACTTGGAATTTCGAATCTGAATCTGAAAATTAAAGAGAGCTAACTGGAGAATTAAAAATGGCTCCTCCCTTATTCAAAGCATTTGTGATGCCTTTTATAGGCAACAAAGAAGTGCAGCTCAAATTCTACTTTCTTTTCATCTCAATCCTCCTTTTTAGTTTTAATCTTTTCACCTTTGTTTCTGACTTGTGCTTCAAGTAAAGTACCGCTTATCTTCTAAAATTCTAATTTCACCCCCTCTCTAGAAGGTTCTAGGAGTTTCAGGTATAATCTACACACTTCTGTATCTTACTAGTTACCTGAAATACCCTTAAACTTATTTGAAACTACAAATTAGTCTAAACCTTGCCAATTTCTAACCATGATCTAACAACTAAACCTAGTTAAACTAACAATCTTTAGAGTAATAAATGAATTAAAACATACATCAAGATGATATTTGAGCTTAATTAGATTAAAATCCAAACCTATCAACAGAATTAATCAGTTATCAAAACCATTTAAAATCTGAAACATGCTAATAATCAAGCTAAACTAAGACAACAAGACAAATTGCAATCTAATTAAACACAATCAGACAACAAAAGTGGGATAAAAAATCAACAGAACTCGAGATGCATCTTAAACTAGAATTAACGAGATGATCAAAGAGGCAAAAAATAAAGAAGCAAACAAGAACAAAAAATTCACTGCATGGCTCGAAATCCGACTGAGTTCCGTGTTTCAAATTCAGCCATTTGTGGTGACGTTTGGGCCATATTGATGACGAATTCCTCATGAGAGAGTCCGGAGACCCTATGGTGCCAATTTGAAGGTCTTTGGGCCATTAGGGTTTTGGCCGGAAAGTTTAAATTGATATTCGAACATTTCCGGCCATGTTCGAGGGACGAGGTTAGGGGGGTTGGGTAGAGAAGCTCAGGCGATCTAATGGTGTTAATTTAGGCTGATTTTGGATGAAGTTGCGTCGTGGCCGGAAAACTTCGATCCGATATTCGAAGCTTTTTGGCTGGGATTTGAAGGAAATAGGTTATGGATTTGGGATGAGGGGGAAGAGGGGATCTCAGGGTGGTCAATTTGGAGTGAACGGTGATGGTAAGTGTTCGCCGGCGTGGCGGCTCCGCGGAGGTTTAGCAGAGAGTGTACGAGGAAGACGACATATGTTTTTTTTAGGGTTTCTAACATTCTAGACAGTTTTATTTAAATCTGATCTTGATTAAGGGCCGTCGGAGGGAGGTAAATGAATGGCCAATATCACCTTTTAACTTTTAAACTCGAAACGACGCAGTTTGACCACAGTACTACGTCGTTTCAATTGCCTCCTGGCCTGATGCTGGACCGGATATGGAGAATGATTTGGGCTGGGCGTGGGATAACTTGGGCCTAATCAACTTCAATTAAGAAGGCCCAAAAATTGATCTTTTATTAAGCAGCCCCTCTTCCTTTTGTTCTTTTCTCATTTTGTAATGGCTTTTATTTATTTTTGTTTTCCTTTTGTGTTTTTATATTTTCTGATTTTATGAAAATGCTAAATTAAAACTTAAAACTAAATTAACACTAAAATTTAGATTTCCTAATTTCCATACACTAATTCTTTATTTAAATGCAAACGAAGACACATTTAAACTAAAATGCAAAAAGGACCATTTTTGTTATTTTCTTTGTATTTTATTCTAAAACAACTTAATCACTAATTAATCCTAAAATATGAAATTAAACCCTAAATGCAAATGTCACGTGTGTATATTTTTTTATATTTTCCATGCACGAATAAAATGCAAACAATTAACAGAAAATGACACAAAATTCACAAAATTGCAAAATAATGAAAGAAATTATTTTGTTTGAATTTTTGGGAACAATTCACTTAGGGCAAAAATCATGTGCTCACAACAAAAACCCAAGCAAACACCACAGAGAACACAGCACCCAGTAAATGACCAAAAACTGACTGATTGAAACCCACAAACTGCTCGAAATCAAAAAGACACGCTTCCGAACTTCAACTACCAGAATCTGAGCTAAGAAATGCAGGTCAATCCGCTAACACTTGAAATTAACCCTAAAAATTGAATAGAACAGTACTTGTTTTTTATTTTCAGTGATTTTTCTATTGTTTTTGGTTTTTTTGGAAGAGCTAGATCTAAAACTTGGACTTGAAATTCAAAATTCAAAACTCAGATTTTCAGCAGTGGTTTTTGGGGGAATTTTGAGGCTGAAAAACTTCTAGAAACTTTGAGGGATTTTTTAGATGTCCAAACTTGTAATCCAAGGCACTAGACATGCCTTTTATAGGCATAAAAAGGGGGCAGAAGGTTCTGAAAATTTTTACTAATTTTCCCCCCTTTTATTTTCAGAAATGGTACTTTAATCCCTAATTTTATGGCTTGTTGCCCAAGTTACTGCATTAAAAATGCAGAAACTTACACTAAGGCCCCCTTCTAGAAGGTTCTAAGGTATTCTAGCTTTGTTTTCCTACCTATGGAATACCTATACTACCCTTGTTTTTGTTTTGAAATTACTGGTCTTTAACAAACCTGCCCATTTTCAATGCCTAAACTGCCCTCGATTGCCCCTGAAATTACTAACCAACCCAAAACCCCTTTTGTCCTAGTTAAAATCTAACTATAGTTAATTAAAGAGTAATTTATTCAGCTATATCCAATCATCTAGGCCTAATTACCTTAAAATACTGAATTAAAGAACAATTATTGATGAAATTGAAACAGATTAACTAGACTAATTAAACTAACAGAACTATTGATTCAATCAAGCAAAAATCAAACAGTACCAAAAACAGATTTGAAACACAATTAAACTAAAAACCTAAAAAGGAAACAAAAATCAAATCACAAAGCTAATGCACATGTGTTTAAATTAAATACCATACTACTTATCAGAATTACCAAACAAAAACTAAAAGAAAAATCTAACTACACTATGATTCGAACCAATAAGAGTTAAACTAATTCTAACAATCAAAACGAAAAATCAAAATTAAGCTAACATGAACTAATTACTGAATTAGAGAAAGCAAAAGCAAACAATTGCATAAAAGAAAAGAAAGGAGTTGAGAAACTTACTGATTTTAGTCTTCGATTGGACTGACTCCAAATTGGATTTTCGATTAATGTTATATGTTTATTTATCCAAAATAGACATATAACATGAATCAAAAACCACAGAATGTTTGAAATTCCTAAACGGGTTGAAAGCTTCGAACCCTAGATTTAAAATTCGAACAGTTGCGGTTAAATTCGAACAAAACCAACTTGGGATTTAGAAAGAAGGAGGTGAGGGGAGTCTATGGTGTGATTTTTGTAGGGTTTGGACGAGTTGAGGTTTTGGCCGGAATCTTTGATTCAAGATTCGAAGGGCTTGGGCGTGTTTTGTAGGAAATTAAGCATAGATTAGTCATGGGGAGAAGGGAGGGAAGCTATGGTGTAATTTTGGTTGAGATTGGATTAGGCGCCGCCGGCCACAGCGGAGGAAATCAAGGGCGGCGCCCTAGGGTTTGGATATTTGAGGCTTTCCAATGAGAATTAAGGGAGGCGGGTGGTGGCATGGATAGGAGGGAAAGGAGACGGACCAGTGGTGAGATTTTGGGCGTATTTGGTCGCCGGCCGCTGCCGTAGGTGAATTCCGGCGGGCGGCGGGCGGCGGCGTTACATCGGGGGTTGGAGGGGTTGTGAGAGATGAATGAGGGGGTAGGGGGGTGCTTTCAGACAGTTATATATTTAATGATGGGGGCTTCCCATCCGTTGGATTAATCAACCTCGACGGTTGAGATTGATTGGAGTTGAAACGGTGTCGTTTTGATTCCACTGGGGCAGGCCGGGTTAGAGACTAGATTGGGCCTGGGCATGGGGTGATTTTTGGTCCAATTTTTGGAGTCCTTATGTGCATGGCCCAAAATCAAAAACCCTTTAATTCTTTTTATCTTTGTTTTCTTTTCTTTATTTTGTTTTCATTTGTATTTATTTTTTACATTTTTTCTGATTTTATTAAATGCAAGATTAACATAAAAAACCCAATTGACTCTACAATTATACTAATTAATTTCCAAAAAACTTAAGACAAATTTTAAAAATTAAAAGTAGAAATGCAAGGACCATTTTGGTATTTTCTTTATTTTTGTAATATTAAAATGCACACTATTTTTGTATATTTTTGGAGTTATATCAATCAAAAATGCAAACAAAAATGCAAACAAGACACAAAATCATGCAATTAATTCAAATAATAAAGAAAAATCCTAATTCTAAGGAATTTATAGGAGTAATTTAAGCGTGGCAAAAATCACGTGCTCACAGGTGATTGTGGACTTGGGAGCGCGTTCGGAATGTATTTTGGAGGTCTGTGGTAGGTTTAGGCTTGAATTGGCGAAATTGGAAATTTAGCATTTTCCGGTCGGCAGTGGAAATTTTGATATCGGGTTCAGAATGGAATTCCGGAAATTGGAGTAGGTCCGTTGTGTCATTTTTGACGTGTGTGCAAAATTTTCAGGTCATTCAGACGAGGTATGATAGACTTTTTGACCGAATTCGAAATTCGGAAGTTTTGGAATTCTTAGGCTTGAATCCGAGGGTGATTCAATATTTTGATGTTGTTTTGAGCGTTCCGAAGGTTGGAACAAGTTTGAATGATGTTATGGGATGTGTTGGAATGTTTAGTTGAGGTCCCGAGGGCCTCGGGTAAGTTTCGGGGTGGTTTCGGACCATTTCTAGGCCATTTCTAGTTGCTGGTTTTTGGCTTCAGGGGTGTACAGTGCGTTAGCATAGATCTGACCGCGTTAGCATAGAGAAAATTTGGAAAAATGGAGTTGTGCTATGCGATTGCGTAAGTCTTAGCGCGATCACATAGAGTAAAATCTCTGCTGCACTGACCCGACTTTAGAAGCTTATATCTCACAATCTATAAGGAATTTGAAGATGGCCCAAAAACCGTAGTTGTAGCCCTTGATGTCTAGTTTTCAGAAAATTAAACCAATTGTAATTTGAAGTTTTATACAAAAAGCTATGACCATTATACTAGAGGCTGTCCGGAAGAGTTTGAGAAGGCTGTTGGAAAAATTTGTTCTACGCGATCGCGGGGTTGTGGACGCGATCGCATAGGGTAAAAGAAGGGCTGGAAAATTTTGTGCTTCGCTATTGCATTAGTTTGTCCGCGATAGCATAGGGTAAATGCCTGGGCAGATTATAAAGTACTCTATTTCGAGGATTTCGGCCATTTTTTGCATTTTTAGAGCTATGAAGCTCGGATTGAGGCGATTTTTGAAGGGATTTTCAAAGGATTGATTAGGGTAAGTGTTCTTCAGTCAAATTTTATTAAATCCCATGATTATGTCTTGATTCGTATCATTTAATTTGAGAATTTGCGGTGAAAATTGGGAAAATGGAAGAAGGTTTGGATAGTTGATTTTGGGGATTTGGATGGCCATTTGATGTCGGATTTTGGTGAATTTGATATGGGTAGACTCGTGAGCGAATTTTCCAGTTTTGTAATTTTTATCGGATTCCGAGACGTGGGCCCGGTGGTCAGGTTTGGCCAATTTCGGGATTTTTTATGTAAATTGGTTATTTTCGAGTGGGCTTTGTTCCCTTAGCATATTTTGATGGTATGGTGCTGTTTTTGGTTAGATTTGGAGCATCCGGAGGCCGAGTTGAGAGGCAAAGGCATCGCGGGCTAGAGTTTGGACCGAATTGAGATAAGTAATGATTGTAAATGTTGTCCTGAGGGTATGAAACCCCGGATTTCACATCGTTGTGCTACTTTGAGGTGACACACATGCTAGATGACGAGCATGGGGTCGTGCGATGACTTAGTCCGTCCCGTATGACTGTTAAATCGTGTATTTGATTGAAAACTGTTGGATATCATTGTGTTTTGGAAAGTATTATCATATTTTGGGCTGAATGCCATATTTGGGCCTCGTGCTAACTGTTTTAAACCCTTAGGGGATTTTTACTACTATTCCTTACTGTTTTGGCTTCATATTTGTACTCAGTCATGCTGTATTCTACTATTTTCATAACTTAGCCATATTTACTCCGTTTTGATATTTTAAATGATATTTTGGGCTGAGCATCATGTTTTACTGTTGCCCGAGTGGCTTGAGAGATTTCTGACTGAGTGAGGCTGAGGGCCTGCGTTGTGAGGATATTATGGGAACGGGCTGCGCGCTGCAACAAATCATACTGATTCATGATTTTTTAGGCTGAGGGCCTGATTTGTTACGCCACGGGGTGGCTTGTTATGAGGCCGATGGCCAGTTTGATTATGCTATGAGATGGATTGTTATAGCGCTTGGGCTGTAGGAGCCCCTCCGGAGTCTGCACACCCCTAGTGAGCGCGGGTACCCACTATGAGTGATGTGATGTAGCCCGAGGGGCTGTTCTTGATCCATGTTATGCCCGAGGGGCTGTTCTTGATCCATGTTATGTCCGAGGGGCTGATTACGAGTGATTGTGAGGTAGCCCGAGGGGCTGGTTCTGTTTATATTTTGCCCAAGGGGCGGTGTATGGTACATGTTTTGCTCGAGGGGCTGTTTACGTTTCTATCATTTTTACTCACTGTTTTTATCACTCGTTTGAAGCTATTGGAAGATGTTTTAAAAAGGAAAGGGTTTTTATTGAAACTGAGTTTGATTTACGAAATAAATAATTTCTGTACTGTTTTGGAAATGTACTGTATTTGCTGTAGCGTTATGACGTGGCTTACGTGTTTTCTTACTGCTCAGCTTTCATTTACTTTTATTACTTACTCAGTTGGCGTACTCACATTACTCCATGCACCTTGTATGCAGATTCAGGTATTTTTGAACGCGGTAGTGGGTGTTGATTGCTCAGTGGCAGAGTCATCGGAGTTAGCAAGGTAGCTGCCCGGCGTTCGCAGCCCTGCTCTCTCCCTCTTACCTTCCTTAGTCTGTTATAGTTTATTTTCAGACTCTTCGTTGTATTCAGACCTTAGTACATGCTCGTGACTTGTGACACCCTAATGTTGGGCTTGTGTATTTATTTTGCACTGTTCATTTAGACTTACATTATGAGATTATTGATTAATTAATGGCTTAAAATGACTTTTATTGAATACTGATTGAATTCAGGAATTGTGTCGGCTGGCCTAGTTTCACGATAGGCGCCATCACGACCAGGTCGGTTTTAGGGTCGTGACAAATTCAACTCTAAAATGATCCTTGTAGCACCAGCTAGTGAGAAACTTCACAAGGTGACTTCAGTGTTGGGCGAAGTGCACTAGTAGCCATTTTTACGACTATTGTTAAAATATATTCACATTATAATGTTTTCAAAGTTTAGCTAATTTTTCCAAACTTAAGGACTAAGTATCCTGAATTTTTGAGCTCCTAATTTAGAATTCAGAACTTAGGGTGTGTTTGGTATGAAGGAAAATATTGTCCAGAAAATATTTTTTAATTTTCCCATATTTGGTTGGCTTAAATATTTTAAAAAGTATTTTTCTCGTGAACTCATTTTCCTCTAATTGGAGAAAAATATTTTCCCTATCAAAAGAAGGGAAAACATTTTCCAAAACTCTTTTTCAACCTTTCCGCCCTATTCCTCTTCCCCACCAACCCACCCCCACACCCCCAACCTAACAACCCCACCACGTCCCACTCCCATCCCTAATTAAAATATTATTAATAGTACTTTCTTTTCATGTTATAGATTAAAGAAAAAAATCATTTCAACAAATTAATGAGTATTTTCTTTTCATGATAAAAAAAGTTTTTTATCATTTTAACAAAAAGTACTTTCTTTTCATGATGTAGAAAAAATATTTTCTTTCATTTCAACAAAATGATGTAGTAAAAAGTATTTTCTTTCATTTCAACAAAAAAAAGTATTTTCTTTTCATGATGTAGAAAAAGTATTTTTCATTCATTTCAACAACATGAGTTTTTTTTTATCAAGTAGAAAAAGTATTTTCTTTTATTTTAATAAAATGAGTACTTTATTTTCATGTTGTAGAAAGAGTACTTTCTTTTTCAACCCAAAAAAGAGTATTTTCTTTTTAGTTGTGGAACACAAATTTCAACGTTGTTTTGTGTAAAAAAGTAAAATAATACATTAGTTCCTTTGGATTTGTATGAATTTTTAGAAGAATAATTAAATTTTTGAAGAAAGTAGAGTCTTGAAAACGCTGGGTATTTGGGGGGGGGGGGGGGGTAGGGGGGGGTTGAAGGACTCTTGGGGACTTCGGGGAAGGGGGTGAGGAGAGTAGCATAAAAAAATATTTTCTACTCTCTAACCAAATACTAGAAAATATTTTTCAGAAAAAGTTTTTCACTCACCAACTAAACAAGGGAAAAATAAATAACAAAACCACTCATTTTTCATGAAAATATTTTTTAGGAAAATATTTTCCTTCATACCAAACACACCCTTAGTGTCCTAAATTTTTGAGCTGCTGATTTACTGAACTGCTATTTTAAAATTCAGGACGTAAGATTCGAATTTCTGAACACAATTTTCAAATTTTAGAACACGATGTCCTGAAGTTTGAACTTTGAGGTTTAAACTTCAGGATTCTATGTCCTGAAGTTTGAGCAAATTGGCTAATATTTAAATACGTTATAAATTATGGATATAGTTTAAACATTATAATTAGCTAACGTTTGGACAAATCGATTGAAACTTGAAAAAAGAGTTTTTGAAATTCTGTTGAAAAATAATTTTTGAAAGTTGAAGTTGTGTTTGGACATGCAATTTATTTGAAGAAAACTTGAAGTTTTGTGAGTGAAAGAAAAAAATTCACCCAAAAACTGTCCTAAACCAAGTTTTGGGAACTTGAAAATTTTTGAAGTTTTTTCCCCCAAAACAGGATCATATTTCATAAACAAATAATGTTTTCAATTTTTTGTTTTGAAGAAGTGAACTCAAAATCTATAGTCAAACTGGACCTTGAAAGTGGCTACCTAGTGTCATTTCCAGCTCACTTTTAGGTAAAAAAAAAACGGGCTAGCCAGTTTTCGGACTGGTCATTCAAAAATAGCCAGCGTTTGCAAAGTCATTGAAAAATAGCCACTATTTTGTTGCAACACGGAAAGTTCCAGCATAATATACTGGAGATCGGTGCACCTGTGTAAGAACTTCCAGCGTATTATGCTGGAACTCCAACACGCGAAAAATTCCAGTATATTATGCTGGCGGTATATTATACTGGAACTCCAGTATATTGAAAAATAGCCACTATTATACTGGAGTTCCAGCATAAGTATACTGGAATTCCAGTATATTATACTGGAGTTTTTTTCCGGATTTTGAACTGTGTTTTCGTTCCGATTTATCTTTACATGAAAAGTGGCTAAATTTCGATTATTTTTGAAACTGTGGCTAGTTTTAAATGACCACTTGTAAATCTGGCTATTTTTAAGTTTTAGGCCACTTTTAGTTACAAAATGGGTCATATCAAAGAGGCATCTGGGCCTTGCTTCCCACTGATAACCTCAAGGATTTGCTAAATTTTACCCACAAGGCACATAACTATTAGGAATTCATAGATGCCGTATATGTCATGTTGACAAACTTTAAAAATTCTAATTCATTCACCACCAAGACTTACAGTCTAGTAATACTTAATGCTTTTCATAATTCATATATGAGTGCATGTTCAATTCTCGATATTTTGTATGTATGTAACTGGCAAAAGACCACCTCTGTTGAATAACAATAATAACAATAACGTTGAAAATCAACGAGAAAATTAAAGGTGAATAAAGATGTGGAAAAAGTCTTCATTTCATGTATCCAATAGCACATCCCATATGCTTAATGTATACAACCATATTATTAGCTAGTGCAACTTAACCTCTAATGCTAGAACATATGCTTTCTCCTATGACTTGGATCATATTTCTCAATCCTCACCAGTTACTTTAATTTGGGCGAGACGCCATCTCAATTGGTCCAATTTGTCTTGCAAACTGCACACAGTAACACTGGAGTTAGTCATATAAATTTTATGGACATTTTTATTTTGATTTTTCAACCCGATGTCCGGTATCGCTTTGGGGCCCGACTAATTAAGATTTGTGAGGAAGTATCACTTTTCGGAGTAAAGTGCTTCCTACCAAAAGCGATTACATACACAAAACTCAAAAGGATAAAGGAGTACTCACTATAACCTTTTATGACTGATCGACAATATTTGATATATAAGTTAATTAATTTAACGATGCAAGTCATTTGAGGTAGAAATAATTAAAACATTATAATAAAAAAAAACTAGGCCACCTGAAAATAGGCTTCTAGCTTCTTTCTGAGTACTGCATATTCTCTCTTTAATTGCTGGAAAGTTCTCTTGCATCTGCTTTATAATTCATGGAGAACAAAAAAAAAAAAAAAAAAAAATCAGTCACGTAATAATCAAGATTAAGAATTAGAAAATCAGTCCAAATGAATGAACATGCATCCCTTGATTCCCTGACAGCCCACCTAAAAATAAAGCATAAAGACATCTTTGCGCAACAAAAATTGACTTTTTAATTATCTGTTCCTTAATAGTTTCAAATTTTCGAATTTGATGAAAAGCTAAACAGTAAAGGAGATGGAATAACTGTCTTTCATATCTCAACGTGTTTCTTAGTGGCATTTGAAAAATATTACTTTTTTTTTCGACAATTATTAATTAATCATGACTAAATTATGTACAATTTTTGTGATGCACGCCTATTGTCGCTAAAATTTCATCCGTTATTTTGTGATATTTATAATTTTCGGATGCAAGAGCATACGTAAAAGCGCAATATGTTAAAGTAAAGTAAATTCTGGATTGAGCATCTTGCAAGGCATTGATTACGACAAATTCCAGAGGATTTCTGGGTATATATATTTAAAATAGTAAGAAAATGCAATGGAGATTAAAAAGAGTAGAATTTGTGTCATGATTCGCTCCATAAACGTCCGATAAAATGTTGTAATGGAGTAGTCCTAACATGCATGAGAAATATATATATATATATATATATATATATATATATATATATATATATATATATATATGAATTTAATTTCTATATATACAATGATCATGGAAAATAATTTTTTTTGATATTATTAGGTCATCTAAAAGATATCCATAAAAAAAAAATTAAGCGAAAAGGATTTTTGCATAATCAAGTCCATCTAAAAGGTACTCATAATAAATGGAATTAGTAACTTAATTAATTACAAAATAAGGTAGATAAAATCAGAGGTGAAACCATGATTTGAAGTTTATGGGTTGAGGATTCTAGCTACTTTTAAGTTACTGAGTTCTAAATTAATAATTTATATACATGTTCAATAAAAATTTTAAGACAAATATAGATTTTCGACCAAAACTTCTAGGTTAGGCTGAACACGTAAGACAAAAAGGTTACGTACCCTTCCACATTTCCAGCTCGGCAGTATTCCCTGAACTGCGTACATTCAGTATTTACCTTCTTGGCTCCAATGCTGCTAAGACAAGAGAAAATTATTGGTACTTCTTGGCTAGGTTGAAGAAACGGGCTAGTTTTATTAATAGCTCGTTTGGCCAAGCAGTAAAAATCAGCTTATTTTGAGAAGTATTTTTTTTTAAAAGTATTTTTCTCAAAAATACTTTTGGTGAGAAGCAGTTTGTGTTTGGCTAATTAATTCGAAAAACACTTCTGAGCAGCAATTAATATTTGGCCAAGCTTTAAAAAACTGTTTCTAAGTATATTTTTCTCAAAAGTGCTTTTCAAAAAAGTGCTTTTGGAGAGAAGCTACTTTTTTCTGCTTCTCCAAAACTGCTTCTGCTTCTCCTCAAAAGCACTTTTTTTCTTCTTTCAAAAGCTTGACCAAAAAAAAAGCGCTTCTGCCTCAAAAGAAGCTTGGCCAAACAGGCTATAAGTATCATCTAGCTAGTTTAATTTGTCACATATTCTTGTATTGTTATTACTACTGATTACCTTGAACTACTGCCCTTGAACTGGTGCATATAGCTATCTAGCTTTGCAAAATCTAGAGGTTGTTTCTCCCTGAAACGCATCAAAATATAAACATGAATTATACTTCAGTATCATTTATAGTTAAACAGTCGATATTCCTGAATGTAGTCTCCAACTAATTAATTAGATCGTCATTGATATTAGTACGTACTCTATTATATATGACTAGGAATTAATTAAGATGTACATAAATGTGTATAAAATAATAAAGGATCAGTACTGATGAAACAAAACTCACAATGCCTGGTCAATGCTATGGATTAAGCGAGCAGAATCTTTATAAAACAAAGTAACAACTTCCTCTACGAAGTTAGGATTAGCATCATCCTGTAGCTCTTCCAACTGAATAAATTGCTCATCAAGATATCCCTGCACCCACGAGATATCAAACTCGATCATATAATAAATTTCGTTTCAAACCAGAGTGCCAGAATAATATCCTATTCTCGTGCCAAGTGCATGTGGAGAAGAGTATTGTGCATATCTTATAGTAGTAAAAAGAACGAATGTATGCAACAACTAGGTAAATAGTAGTAGCAATTAATTAAAGAGTTTAGTTATGTCTATGAATTTGTAAGAAATATTTATATGATTAGGTTGCTTAAAGAGCAACTACAAGTAACTCTATTTAATAAATACCAAACAGTAACTTAATTAAAATAATGGAGTAATAAGTTTATATGTTATTAAAACATGTTAAGTTACCATGCCCAGGACCGCATGCACCTTGTACCATTTGCGGTGTCATAGGACACCGTTTCGCTGACAAATTTCATTATATATTTATGAGAAAAATAAAAACAATGAGGTTATATAAAGAAAATGATACCGCTTGTCATTTATAAGTAATTTATTTTTGTCGATTTTTTAAAATTGTAATACCGCTTATGCAAAATCCTAACTTATGCCATTGACCATGACAGTAGGGAGGACGAAAGCAAGGAAATGGAAGAAAGAGAAACCTGATCGAAAAAGGACTGCCTTAGGTTGGCAAGTTGCCGATGTAATTCCATAGGAGTAATGATTAAATTAAATAACAGACTCACAGATCAGAGATGTAGTGATATGATAGAGAATGAGATGGGAATTAGGCATATGAAAAGAGGGTTTATATAGGAGCGGGGAAAGAATAATGACGCCATGGACGTTGTTTTAATTTCTTATTCTTCTTTAGTTACAATTGAACTTTTATGTTGGCTATGTATTCAAAATTAGCACGATGATATTTCTTCCTCCTATGGAAAAATAAAATAATTTTATTCATTTTTTCGGTTGGTAATTAATACGTTCACTGTGATGTCCAATTGTACATTAGGAAGGCACTCATCCTCGTTACCCTAAAATCAGGGGAGGAGCCTGCCTTACAATTGAACCTAACAGCTTTCGTCTAAATTTTATATTTGTCTTGAGTTATTGAACAATAACTTAAAAGAATTAGAATCCCGCACACAAAAACTTTAAATTCAGGCTCCGTCTCAGCCTAAAATTGGAAGGTTTTATGCATGTAGAAAATTTGCTCGCGACATGTATAAAGAATATAGACTTGAATTTATTGGTGTTAGCTAGACTAAGACACAAGCTGATTACTAACCTTAGTTAGTTAGTAAACTTAACTGTAGTCAGGCGGTTGAATGTGTAGTTAGGAAGTTAAGAATTAGTTAGTTAATTACTGTATATATACAGTGTTTAGAAAAGATACGATTTTTGCATTTCCATTTTTCCTCAAATTTGTTCTTCATTCTTCTCAGTTCGCTCTCGATCTACTATATCTTTCTCTCTTGTTAATGGCTATGGCTGCTAACATGATACCAGAGCCACCGGCGTAGGTCCTCATCGCAGCTCGAGTTTGCTCCGATCTTCTCAGAAACCTCAGTTCAACAATTTCTAGTTTAATTGTCGTAGAGTTCATCTGAGCTAGAAGGAGCTAGGGTTTGTGAATTGGGAGAGAATTTTGCAAAATTTGTTCAATTCAACTGATCGGCAAGTACTTTGTTGCTAGAAAATGACAATTGGAGATGAGTCGAGTCCCTCGAGTGGTGTACCTGTTCCTCCTAACACTGGAAATGGTGATTTGGGAACAAGCACCACAAGTTTTCCAATAATCGATCATAATCATCCTTTGTTCTTACAGCAAACCGATACTCCAGGAAGCACACTGATTTCACTTCTGCTGACTGGATCGGACAATTATGCTCTATGGAGTCGTGCTATGAGAATTGGCCTTTTAGGTAAGAGCAAATTAGGTTTTGTTGATGGTCGACTTCCTAAAACTAGCTAGGTTTAAACCTGAGTTACATGATCAATAGGAAAAGGTTAATGTTGTTGATCTGTCATGGATCATGAATTCAGTTAGACCTGGCTTATTGAGTAGTGTTCTGTATGCTTCTGATGCTCATAAGGTTTGGGAGGATCTCAAGGAAAGATTTGATAAAGTCATTGGTTCTAGAGTTCTATATCTTCATAGAGAAATCCATAGTCTTACTCAAGGAACCATGACAATTGCTGATTATTTCTCTAAATTGAAAGATCTGTGGGATGAATTTGACGCACTCATGCCTTGTCCTGCTTGCCCTTGTCCTGAATCTAAGAAATATTCTCAACATTTTGAAGCTAATAGGTTACTGCAGTTTCTGGTAGGTTTGAATGAAACCTAAACCCAAGCCAGAAGCCAAATTATGATGATGTCTCATGTACCTAGCATCAACAAAGCATATGCACTACTTGTTGATCAAGAAAGTCAAAAGTCTTGCAACCTGTCAGCAGTCTATGCTAATTGCTGAAGGGATAGAAAGCACACCATTGTATAGCAACAGAGGAAATGGAGCCCCGGGAGGTAGTTACAAGTTTAAGAAGAGTCGGGTTCAATGTGAATACTGTTATTGCAAAGGACACCAAAGAGAATTGCTACAAACTCATAGGATATCCACCTGACTTCAAGACCAAGAAGAAAGGTTCTACAACTCTTGGTTTGTATGCTAATGGTGCCTCGGGTGTAGATTTTGCTGTAGGAGATACTGCTTACAGGCACTCTCAACCACAGTGTGCAATACCTCAAGCCAATGCTGCCTATCAACAGAACAAAGGAGGAGATCCCTATGTGTATCCACAACAATCAGTTGTCTATCCACAGCAGCAGGCTCCTAGCTATGGACCTCCTCCTCAGCCTCATTCAGCTCTTGCTTTCTTTACTAAGGAACATTATTAGCAAATTCTTCAACTGCTGTCAAAAGGAAATGAGGAAGCTCTAGGACCATCCAGTTAATTGGCTGCAACAGGTACTCTGATTGCCCTAATGACCAATTTTGCCAATAAGAAGTGGATCATAGACATTGGTGCCTCAAATCATATGACTTCTAGAATTGGCATGCTTAATTCACATAGTACTATTAACGACGAAAGTAAAAATGTAGTTCACTTACCAAATGGAGAAATGGTGTCTGTTACTCATAAAGGGAAGGCTATTGTTGTTCTTAATGATCAAACTATATCTAATGTGATGTACATACCAGACTTTAAGTACAACGTATTGTCTGTATCACAACTCACCAAGGAGCTTCAGTGCCTAATTTCCTTCTTCCCTGACTTCTGTATTTTTAAGGATCTCTACAGTGGTCAGGTGAAGGGGATTGGTATGGAGAATCATGGACTGTATCTTCTACAAGGAGAAGGTCTTTAAAACTCCTCAACATTGTCCGAAGGAAGATGTCTTAGCACAGTTGATGTCTCTTCTAGTTCTGAGCCTAAGTCTAGTTCTAGTACTATTTCAAACTCTAGTTTATTCTCATCTCGTAGTCTATGGCACAAGAGGTTAGGACATGCTCCTGTAAATATAATAAAAAGGTTCAATGTAATCAGTGATGTGAAAGACTGCTCCACTAACACTGTCATGTATGCCATTTGGCTAAGCAATCAAAAATGCCCTTTCCTCTAAGTAATTCAACTACCAAGTCTGTATTTGAATTAGTACGTTGTGATATTTGGGGACCCTATAGGGTGCCAACCTATGATGGAAAAAGATTCTTTGTCACTCTAGTTGATGACTATTCTAGATATACTTGGATATTTCTTATCAACACTAAATCTGAAGTTGTAGTAGTGCTGAGAGATTTTCTGGTAAAGCGAAGAATTTGTTCTCTATACTGATGTAAAGTACTTGAGAACTGACAATAGAAGTGAATTCTTTAGCAATGAATTTACATCCTTGTTAACTACTCTTGGCATCATACATCAAAGATCTTGTGTATACACTTCACAACAACATGGAGTTGTGGAACGAAAGCATAGAACAATTCTGGAGATGGCAAGGTCTCTCAGATTTCAAGCCTCTATTCCTCTAAGATTCTGGGGAGAGTGTGTAACTACAAATGTATCTCATCAATCGACTTCCATCCAAGGTAATTGGGTACAAGACACCTTTTGAGATGCTCTATTTGCATCCTCCCTCATTGCATCACTTAAGAGTCTTTGGGTGCTTGTGCTATGCATCCAGTCCTAAAGTGCATGATAAGTTTTCATCTGGAGCAATTTCATCTGTTCTCATGGGATATTCATCCACTCAAAAGGGATATATTCTATACGATCTTTCCTCAAAAACCTTCCTAATCAACAGGAATGTTACATTTCAAGAAGAAATATATCCTTTCAAGCACATAAAGTAGATCACTAATCCTTTGTTTCCTGTGCTGGAGTTTGTTCCTGATGCTATTGATAACTCTGTTTACAGCTCCTCAAAGTGTGATACAGTCCTCTCCAGGAACTTCAGTAGATGACAATGCAGACAATCATTGCCATATTCCAAACACAACTAAATTTCAACTATAAGTGAAGATCCTGTAGTTGATCCTCTAAGTTCACATGAACTTAGAAAGTCTTCTAGAACCAGTAGACCACATCTGTGGCTACATGACTATGTGGTTCATTCAAAAGGGTCCAAATGTGCCTATCCAATCTCAACTCGTGTAACCTACTCACACATTTCTCCATCTTACAGTCAAGTCTTATCAGCTCACTTTGCATGCACTGAGCCTCAAACATACTCAGAGGCAGTCAAAGATCCTCAGTGGGTTGAAGCTATGAAACTGGAGATAGCAGCATTAGAGGATAACCACACCTGGAGTATTGTTGATCTGTCCCCTGGAAA
The DNA here is from genome assembly GCF_001879085.1 of Nicotiana attenuata. Lineage (NCBI taxonomy): Eukaryota > Viridiplantae > Streptophyta > Magnoliopsida > Solanales > Solanaceae > Nicotiana > Nicotiana attenuata. Next base: position 116,865 of record NW_017670297.1, read on the forward strand.
GAAACCTATTGGTTGTAGATGGATATTCAAGATCAAGCATAAGGCTTCATGGGAGATAGAGAGATTCAAGGCAAGATTGGTAGTCAAAGGCTATCGTCAAAGGGAAGGCTTAGACTACAGTGAAACCTTTTCACCAGTAGCTAAGATGGTCACGGTTAGGTCCAATATTGCACTGGCAGCTTCAAAACAGTGGTTCATATACCAAATGGATGTGCATAATGCCTTCCTCAATGGTGATCTCCTAGAGGAAGTCTATATGGTAATTCCTGAAGGGTTTGTCAGGCAGCGGGAGAATCAGAAAGTTTGCAAACTACACAAATCTCTATATGGTCTCAAACAGGCTCCTAGGCAGTGGAATATGAAACTGACTGAAGCTCTGGTGTCAATGGGATTTGAACGCAGACACTATGACTATTCCCTATTCACCAAGAAGACTGTAGGTGATGTAGTCATAGTCTTGGTGTATGTGGATGACTTATTGATGACTGGTAATAATCCAAGTCTGATTAGTGACACTAGGTGTAAATTGCAGCAGAGGTTCAAGATGAAAGACCTGGAGGAGTTAAAGTTTTTCCTTGGCATTGAATGTGCAAGATCAAATGAAGGCATCTTCATGAGTCAAAGAAAGTATGCTCTTGAGCTAACTGCTGAGGCAGGTCTAGGTGGAGTTAAACCAGCTGATACTCCACTAGAGTTGAACCAGAAACTTACATCAGTGTAGTATGATGAATGTATCCATCATAAGGAGTCATCTGGGAATAAACTACTTGAAGATCCCACCAGGTACCAAAGACTAGTTGGAAGGCTATTGTATCTAACTATGACTAGACCTGATATTGCCTTTGCAGTACATGTATTAAGTAAATACATGCACTCTCCTAAAGTATCTCATATGGAAGCAGCTTTAAGGGTAGTGAGGTATATTAAAGAAGCTCTTGGTCTGGGATTGATCATACCTACATGACATACTGTGCAGCTCACTGCCTACTGTGACTCTGATTGGGGAGCATGCATAGAACAAGAAGATCAGTCACTGGGTACTTAGTCAAGCTTGGAAGGTCCTTGATATCTTGGAAGTCCAAGAAGCAGAACACTGTCTCAAGAAGTTCTGCAGAATCTGAGTTTAGAAGCATGGTTGCATGTGCAACATAAATTACATGGTTGGTAGGCTTGTTTAAAGAACTTGGAGTCAACATCCAGATGTAGTGAAGATGATATCAGATAGCAAAGCTGCAATACAAATAGCAGCTAACCCTATATTTTATGAGAGAACAAAGCACAACGACATAGACTGTCATTTTGTTTGAGAAAGAATCAGCCAAAGGACTGATACGAACTAAGTATATTCATACTGAAGATCAATTAGCAGATCTGTTTACCAAGAGTTTAGGGAAGGCTCAACATCATCACTTACTGAACCAGCTTGGAGTAGAGAACTTGTTCAAATTATCAACTTGAGGGGGAGTGTTAGCTAGACTAAGACACAAGCTGATAACTAACCTTAGTTAGTTAGTAAACTTAACTGTAGTTAGGCGGTTGAATGTGTAGTTAGGAAGTTAAGAGTTAGTTAGTTAATTTACTGTATATATATACAGTGTTCAGAGAATAGAAAAGATACGATTTTTGCATTTCTAATTTTCCTCAAATCTGTTCTTCATTCTTCTCAGTTCTCTCTCGATCTACTATCTCTTTCTCTCTCGTTAATGGCTATGGCTGCTAACAATTGGTCATTTCAATTCGTTTTTGCACTATTTTATCGAATACGAATAAACGACTGAATTCTACTGAATATGAATTTGTGCGTGAAAAGGAAGATTTTAGACTTTACATTCCTTTATAATTCGATCAGCGCAGGGTCCAGGACACTTGTCGTTCTTTGGTGTCTTGCTGGGGAATATTGAAAAACAGTATCATTCCTTAAGTGACTAAATAAGGAAAATAGAATTTATAAAAGCAAGTGACTAAATACGGAAAACAGAGTTTATAAACGGAAGCCCAAATTGGACGAAGATAAAAAGAGAAAACCCAATGATTGGTTGGCGTATAATGGATCTGTCTAGAAACAGCAAAAATTGAGATAAAGTATTGGACTAAAGGAGAAGAGATAATTCTAGCTTTATTCCTTTTTATTGCTTTCTTCCCCCCATTCACATCTCATCCATTGTTAAAAGTACAACCAAAAAAGCTTTGATACTAGAATGGGTGGATTTAGGATCAGAACATATTTGTTTATCAGCTTCCATTTTAAGAAAATAAAATAAAAAATCATTTTAAAATTTTCGATTCTCTTGTTATATCCTATGTTGATAAGAATCGCCGCCCCTGTCCAACGATACATTATTGGCTCCTTTTTCGTTTATCTTTTAGTATTTCTTTGCCACTTATTTGTTGGTTCCCTATTAATGTTGCAGGTGCCATCACTTTATTTTTATTTTTTTGCATAAATACTTGAGTGGGATATATATCTCTAGAGAATTATCCCATCTTTCACAAAAAAAAATACCAGTTTATTAATTTTGCAAGAAGAATGTGCTCTCAAGAGAATATTTAAACATAAATTTGAGCATAGATGCAATACAAAAGCTAGCTTTTAGGGTGACATTTTACAGATATTTTCCCCACAGTATCTATTCTGCTCATACTATCCAACAAATTCTTTTTAGTTGGCCGTTTCCGGGGATCGAACCCGGGTCATCCGGGTGACAGGCGGGAATACTTACCACTATACTACAACGACGTTGATGAAAAAACATAAAATAAACGCCGTTGCCGGGGATCGAACCCGGGTCACCCGCGTGACAGGCGGGAATACTTACCACTATACTACAACGACCTTATTACGTCAATCGTCTTACTTCTATATTTATCGCTAGCCATCTAAACGTAACAAACCAGTCCACTATAAATATGGAAAGACATCACATTAATCAAGCTAGCAAAATGTATATTTTTTGTACATTAATATATATAATATACATTTTTTTTTATATAATTTTACTGACAGATGTAATTATTCTTGCCCGGCCGGCAAAATGCATAACTTAAGCGATTTATTTTCCATGTTTCCGCTGTAGATATTAGCTACACGACGCATGTACTTTAAACGTTACCGCGAGACATCCATTTTCTCTGTTTTCATTGCCACTTTTATATTTCATCAGCTGACAATAAAGGATACTTAGGATAGGTGACTTTCGACTTATATAATATGACGATGACTTCGGAATATCTATATTCACATCTAACAAAAGTAACAAGTCATACCAAATATTTTTGCTCCCTACATAGGATTGAACGGAGAAATTCAAAAGAGAAAAGAACATCTCGAGCACTAACTAATCTTCAAATCAACAAAAAATGACTAGCGATAGCTACGGTAACTGGGGCTGTACATGCAACTCTCAGCATATGCCACTAGGTTCTCAGGTTGCGGTAGACGAGTGGCCAAACCTGATGGACAACGAAAAAGACACATCAACAAATTGCTAAATTATATATAAAATGTGAAGTCTTACAGTGACAAGGTTGTAGAGGCGAAAATTAGATACCTAGTTCATATGCTTTGGCTGCCACCTTGGCAGCAATGTGAGCTGAAATCTTTCTTATGTTGGAAAATGGTGGGTATATTAGTCCCTTCTCAAAGTTCTCTTGACTAACTTCTGCTGCTAATGCTTCCGCTGTTCAGACGAAAAGAGTGGAGAGAAAAATGTAAGAATTTATGAAGAAACGGAAGTCGTTGTCCATGTTACTTTTAAGATTTAAGCGACTTGGATAGTTAAGATTCATATAGCAGATCTCAACTTGCTTGCGATTAAGGGATAGTCGTTGTTATTGTTATTGTGATCAGTGAGAATATTTTGTTTATTCCTTTTGCTTTTTTCTTTTGGGCTTCAGGGGTTAAAAAATGTGACCAAGTTGTGGCAGGTGAGAAATCCACCCAATAGCAGACAAAAGGGCAGCCCGGTGCACTAAGCTTCTGCTATGCGCGGGGTCCGGGGAAGGCCGAACCACAAGGGTCTATTGTATGCAGTCTTACCCTGCATTTCTGCAAGAGGCTGTTTCCACGGCTCGAACCCGTGACCTCCTGGTCACATGGCAGTCAATACAAGGAACTGGAATACTATCCACTGCAATCTTCAGACAATGTAAATTTATCCGATGTACCAAAGTTCGAGGTAAGAAGCTTCCAATGTAGGTAGAAATCTGTACACAACAAGCAGATAAAACAACTATTCGCGACATGTTTCCAAGAACTAGTAGATATAACAGCCTTTGTAATTTTAGGATCGCATTTAACCTACATCAAGTAAAATGATCTAGGAGTAGTAGAGGTATAAAATGCATAGCTTGGCGTAGAGCATGAGAGACCGCTGGAATGAAAATGTAGTTGGACAGAAGATGGACTATTTGATGGTGTCAACTGGAGCAACTAAAGCGGACCTGGTTTCGCAGTTCCATATACAACTTTTATAAACATCAACTAGTTCTCATATTTCTTTTTTCTCTCTTTTCCTTTTTTTTAATGCTTGAAAAACAACTGGTTCCCATCTTGTTAATGCACCACCTTAGTGTAAAGGTTGGAAAGATGCCAATTCCAAGTTCAAATGTGAGCAATAGCATATGCAAAGAATTTCAATCTAGAAAATCTAGAAATAGAAGCATTTTTGCATTGCCAGGGAACAGAATCTCCATCCCTCTCTTGAAAACAGCAAAAGTAAGCTTCTCGGTCTTAATTATATTTACTGCTGTACTTTGTTCCACAGATACATTTATTTATTAAGAAAGGAGAGAGCAATTAATAGCAGATATTATAATTTGCAGAACTTACAGGCTGCCAGGAGCATGTCATCATGAACGCGAATTGCACCGGAAATTAGCAGTCCCAGACCAAGCCCAGGAAAGATATATGCATTATTTGCCTAGTTTATAAAAGAGAGAATTTAGTACTTATATCGTATAGTACTTGTTAAGAGAAAATAAAAACCACGTCGTTTTGACATCTCAAACCTGGCCAGACACGAAGACTTTCCCCTTGTACTCAACTGGAGCAAACGGACTCCCGCTAGCAAAAATGGCTCGGCCCTGAGTGGAACAAGAAAATATTATAGAACTTCAAAATTAAAACATATGGGAGACAAGAACACTGACAGAGCAATACCAACTTCATACATAGTTACCCACAAAGTGGACTGTCTAATAACTTACATTACTCCATGTATAAGCCTCTTCAGCAGTACATTCAGACTGTGACGTTGGGTTGGAGAGAGCAAAAATAATTGGTTTCTGCAGTGCAAACATTTAGAACAGTAAGTTCCTCTTTCTGAGATGTATTACCCAAACCCGGTGGACTGCAGAATGTAGCTTTTCTCCGAGAAGGATTTCAAGGAACAAGGAGTAGTACCTCATTGAAGGTTGCCATAGTTTGTACCACCTCTTTAGTGAACGTCTTCCCAGCTCCGGAAGACCCAATCAAGACAGTTGGCTTAATTGACTGGTACACAATAATACGAGTTGAGAATGACACTGGGAAGGGGAGGAGAGGGGAGAGAGAGATCGCAAAAGAAGGAGAAGGTGATATATTTGTCGTACCTTCACAGCATTCACCAGTTCTTTTACTGGCTCATGGTCATGAGCCCAGGGCCTCTTAAAATGTTGAAGTGACGCCATACGAGACCTAACAATCAACCCCTAGAGAAAGAATGATGGGTGGACGCTTAGTATAACAATGAGCTGCGTGAAGAATGATAGAAAAGTTAAAAGATATGATACAGGCGATTTCAAATACCTTAGAATCCACCATCCAAATTTTCTTGCGTGTCTCTTCTAGAGGGGCCCCAGTCTACACAAGAAAGACTAATGCATAAAACACTTGGCATATTTCATTGTATTAAAAGTGGTTGAAACTTTTGATACGAGATCACTAATCAAAACAAAGACAAATTGTTTCCTTCAAGTCCAAACCTGCTTTGACATTTCAAGAGCTATGAGTTCTGCTATACCAGTACCAGCCTGCATTGTCAACAAGTGATTTAATGAACATAAACGGAAATTGCAGTAACGGAGAATGGAAGGGAGAACTAAACATGATCAAATCCAGCTCTGCAATGTATGGAATAAGTACCTCCCCAGCTCCCAGGAATAAAAATGTATTCTCTGCTAAGGTTCCTCCCACCAAGTTTAGTGCTGACATGATCCCTGCAAGGACCACAGATGCTGTTCCCTGTAAGAAAGCGCAGAACAGGATGATGTTAGTAATAGCATCGTGTATCAATCATACAAATACCACATCTACGTCTCCTTACAAGAATGAGTCCTTATCTTACCTGAATGTCATCATTGAAAACAAGGTGGCTAGTTCCATACTTTGCAAGAAGGTCAAATGCATTATGATTCGCAAAGTCTTCAAACTAGTGATGTGAATAATGAAGTTAGAACACAAAGTGAAGTTCAATTTACATATGTACAACTTTTTCAGAAGAAAACCAACCTGAATGAGCACTTTCTCGCCGTAATTCTGCTTGACAGCAGACATAAATTCATCCAGGAGTTCAGCATATTCCTGAATGTGGAAGAAGCATCAAGTAAAGAAAGTAAAGAAGATATACAACCATCTATGAGATGTACTTTACGACCTAGCATTGTAGGAAATAAAATTATGAACCTGTCCTCTAGCTCTTCTTTGCCTGAGCCCAATGTAAAATTCATCTTTTAACAATTTCTCATTGTTTGTGCCCACATCAATAGTTATCGGCAAGCACTGAAAAGAAAGAAAGGGTAATCAAGATACAACACTATTTGTGAAAGAAAGACATCATGTCCATTTCTAGCAACCGTTACATTTTCCCTACAAAAACTTACAGCTGACGGCCGAACGCCTCCAAGAGCGGTGTATAAAGAGAGTTTTCCCACAGGTATCCCCATTCCCTGTCAAGATGCAATGATTTTCAGTAATATGCCTTTAGAAACATAAGATAAATATGCGAACAGATATGTAGTAGGTATGTTAAAAAATAAATTGGTGCATAGAGGATCTAGGAGTATAAGAGAAAAACTAGTTTTCTGTTATTCCTAGGAACTCATCTAAGATGATTTCAAATAATTTGAGTGAAGTTCATATACAACATACCTGGCAACCTAGGTCCCCAAGGCCCAATATTCGTTCTCCATCAGTTACAACAATTACTTGAATTTTCTTCTCAGGCCAATTCTTTAATACCTCAAGAATTTTGCCTCTGCAAATGCCTATCGCATTTCAGTTTAAAATGAAATAAGAAAAATCCTCGGGCCACTAAATTGAGAATTATCTATTGGGTTCCTAATACATACTTTTCTTTCAAGCTGATAAAAAGACCTTGAGGACGTCTGAAGATGCTACCATACTTCTGGCATGCTTCGCCTACTGTTGGTGTATAAACTACCGGGAGCAGCTCTTCTACGTTTTCCATGAGAAGCTTGTAGAATAGCCTCTCATTTCTCTCCTGCAACAAGAAGCATACACAAGAATTTGTGTATCACAAGGCCAATAAAGTTGGGAATAAAGATATAGAAAGACTTTATCCAACTAAGATCTATTTGTTTGGGAAGTCCCAGATGTAATCAGACTCCAAATATTATTTTGTCATGGTGCTCAACTTAGTAGAACTTAACAGAGAGCAGAAACCGAGCATTATCAAAATCATTTGTGCTAATACCTGAAGATCCATCATAGCTATGTACCTTTGCAGTGGTACATCATACTGACGCAGATTGTTCATCAATTTCTCAACCTGAGATAAGAAAAGTGACACAGTGATGCAGTTAAACAGTCAGCTTCCATTTGATCAGGGAGGGGAAGACTGGGAGAAAAATCAAGAATATGCAAAAACCAATATGGACAACCTGAAGCTCCTGATCAACAACTACAGGAGGAAGAAGACCACGCAAATAGTGGGAATCCCTTTCTTTCTCACTGAATGCAAGCCCTTTGTTGTAGTTTGGATCACGCAACAATGAGTATCCGCTGCTCACCAAACAACAGAATCATATTCATAATGGACATAAAAGAAAAACACTTCTCAGGTTCAGCTGTTCATCCTCTTTCTCTATCATTCTATATATATATATATATATATATATATATATATATATATATATATAAAAGCTGTTCATCCGCTTAACACTAAAAAATATGAAGTTAATCAACAAAATGACATCATTTTCAGGTGAGTTCAAATAAAAAATTGTTTTTGATATACTTTTGCGAAGCCAAATATAGAAATCACCCAAATTAGTGGTGTCCATCATGGTGTATAGAAACCAGAGGCACTGTACTTAAGGGCCATTTGGTTGGTAGGATAAGAGATAACAATCCCGGGATAAAATGCGGGATTATGTTATCCCACGTTTGATTTAAAATATTTAAACAAATTTATTTATTAGCTTTAAAATAAATGCACTAATTTAAGTGAGCCGAACTACCCCTTTATCCTGCATTACTAATCTACCAGAGGCACTAATTTAAAATAGAGGCTTAAAATATGTAAACTAAGTAGCATATACAGCAAATGATTAAACTATATATGTCTGATTTATTCATTTCCTATTTCTGTGGTTATATAAAATTATTACTCAACAAAACATAAAAGACCAATCCAAGTGGCATTTTAACAATAAAAAAATAATAAAATCTGGCCCGGACAGAAAATTTCATTCTTTACCAGATTCTAATAAATTAATCGAAGGAAACGAACACAGATAGAAAAAACAAAAACAATTTAAAAAAAATCGGAAAATCAGATCAGTGCATTGGAATTGTCGAAACATTAATGAAAAGGTGAAATGTTTAAACCTAGCAACAGAGTGAGTCCAAGGGGTAATAGTTTGATCTTCAGTGGCACTATCCTCGCCGTAGACATCGCCGACTCCTCCACTGACCGCCGATTTTGAATCTTTCTCAATAACTGGAGCATTTTCCTTCATCTCCTTCAAAGTATTTTCCATTAAAACACTGACATTCCGGTCTCCGGGTTTGACATTTGAGCTCACAGACGCCAACACCACTATTGGAACTGACATCCTTTTCTGAGACTGAGTCAAACATCTTGAAACCCCAGATACCGAATTGTTCTGCCCAAAAACCAAAAAAAAAAAAAAAAAAAAAATAGCCACGTTAGATCATCTGTTTTAAAAAACATTTGTAAGATTAATCTGGCTTAATTGTGTTATAAACGTTATTACCGTAAAACTGCTTCCGTTCAACGAGAACATTGTGATAGAAGTAGGAGATCAAAAGACTGAGCTTTTAGTAGTGATTTGAAAATGGGAAAGAGAGAAATTAAGAGAAGATGAAGAGTGTAATGGTAAAGCTCTTAGCTCTCCTCTCCTTCTAATGTACTTCTTCTCCCTCTCTCTCTCTCTCCCTCTCTCTCTCTCTCCTACCTGTAAGTTCGCTTTTTATCAGGGGGTTTTGCAAGGAAAATGCGGCTGCTGCACGCTGTAAATTTCGCTGTGGACACGTCTTAATTCCAGCTTTATACTTTATTGCCGCGGCAAAAATAATAGAAAATATATAAAATTATATATATATATATATATATATATATATATATATATATATATATATATATATATATATATACACACACACAAAAACTATACAAGTTTCATATACTTTTTCGGCTACCAAATGAATAGTTTCTGGCGCGGGCTAAAACTGATAATACCCTTACACTTAACCTTAGGGGCGTTTGGCCCATAGACAAGTTAGGTCGAGATAGATTAACGGCAGGACAAGGGTTCGAGAAAGGGCCGGACCACAAGTATCTATTGTACGCAGCCTGACCTTGTATTGCTGCAAGAGCCTGTTTCCACGGCTCGAACACGTGACCTCCTGGTCACGTAATATCAACTTTACCAGTTACGCCTAGGTTCCCTTTATTTATTTTTTTGTCTTTTAATATATTTTTACTATTATGAGGTTTAATTTATCAACATAAAACTTTAATCCATGTGTTGCTAGCTAGTACCCGTACTTTATTCCATATTATATTTCACACAAATGTACATGATTTTACGCATAAATTTATGCATATATTAGGTATGAGAAAACAAAAGGTAACAACCAAACATTGTATAACTTAGAGGGTGTTTGGCTAAGCTTATAAGTGTTGAAAAAATTAGATGATTATGGAGAATAAAAGGTTTAGCTTAAGGCGTGTCAAGGACACTGTCCTTAAGGATATTTCGCCTACATCGTGATAAATAAAATTAGGCGTATCCCCCAGGATTCAACAAGCTCTTCTAGTATAAACTAGGAGCAGAAACAACAAAGATTAACAAAGATAACCCAACACAATAGAAGAAAATTAGAAGAAAAGCTTTTCACTCTACTCCAAATGAACACCAAAAGACATATTTATATATAGTCCAAAGGGGAGATGGACATATGATAGGTAATAAAAATTATTAAAATCCGTTAAGGCTTCAAACCCCAAAACGTTAAATCATTTAAGGCCAATAGAAACGTTAGTTACAAAAGTTAAGCAAATGGTTATCAAATTTAATGTTAGGTAAACGGTCATACAAGACCAATTTTGGTCAAATTCAGAGTTATAAAAATTAATTGATTTTGATACCCATTCAATGTTAATAAAATATTATATTCAAAGTTATTCTAATTTTCAGACATTAAAATATATTTAATATATTGGTATAATAAACACTCATTAAAAATAATATTATATGAATGAACCTAGACATCAATTTGAATATTTCTTTTTGAGTTATTAAAATTATATTTGTAACAATCCCCCACATAACTCAAAAATAATATTATAATGAAATAAAAAAAACCATTGGGTTTCACAAATGAGCAAAATGAGTCGAATCTGGTGTCTCTCGGACTATGAACTAGACCTAGATAAAATAAGAATAAACTTACAGAACAATTGGTGAAGTTCAAAACTTCTACGAACCAAGAATTCTTTTGTAAGTTTAGTGTCTTATCTATCACATTATACCCCCACACACTTTGTTGTTTATCGCGGTTTTGCGCTAATAGGCCATGCACGCGCCTGGTTTTCATGAGTGCTCTAGAAATTTCGCCACAAATTTCATAGGAGCGGCCCCACTCCACACTCATATAGGTCCATCCATCAAGTGTATTATGCAGTGTAATACACCACCTACAAAAGGCTATGGATTATTGGATTAAGAGTTTAATATCTCAACCTCACATTCCTTGCAGTCTCGCACTATAAACACACACCATAGGAAGAGACATACTTTAATAGTGCATATTTGATTAACTAATGACTTGTTATTACCCATATGAACCTACTTCATGGGATCTCCAATCACATAGGTTGGGTTACCATCATTGTTGATACATCTCAAATTGACAAAAGTCTCAACCCCTCGATGTTTCACTTATAAGTCAAAGGATCGGCCAAATCCTTTTTTTTTACTACACATAATATGTATAAAAATTTCTCTCTAAGCAATTGCTTTATCACAATTATATCTTAAGTAAATGTGTCTACTCTTCCCATTGAAAGATTACAATGGTTATTGCGTCTTTTCAATCACAATTCATCGACATAATTATTGTCGGTTTAACTCACCAAGAGGTTGCTTAATCAACCTCACTTCCACGCAGTTTTAATACCATAACACCCCCACCAAAAGGTGATCACACAATCACTATTGAGCTTTTCTCATCTGAATCAGAGATTCAATACCATCACTGTATCCTTCTAATACAGTGGAAACTCCACATACAAAATACTAACTCATAGTATTTCTCAAATAAGGCATAAGATCATCTCAATTGAAATGAAACTTGATTTCCTTGCAAGTGCCTTTGAAGCATCTTTCAACACATAAGAATTAATTTTCTTTTTGTATCTTCCATTGCCAAGTACCAAAGTAAAATTTTCTAAATATAGAAGCAATTTTAACTTCTACAGAAATATCTCAAATCAGTAGAAAACGGTCATAATTCAACGATTTATTCACCCAAATGACTAAGAGACCCGAAAGTACATAACTTTTTAAAGTCAGAAATACATTACAAAAGTTTCAATTTTGTAATGCTTTATTATAACATTAATAAATAATTTTTTTCTCACATTTTCTCTTCGTAGGATCAGGCTATATAACTTTGGATACCATGGCCCCCCACATTTTCTAAAATTTCAGGTTAAGGAGATAACCTTTTCACAACTCATAAAGAGTTCTACTTTATAAATAAAAAGCTAACAATATAGCTTCACCCCGAAGATTTTCTTCTATTTAGCTACATTATTAGATTCAAAAGAATATGAAGGTCTTATCTCATGTATTATTTCTGACCACATCACATCATCGTAGTAGTTTATTCGCATTAATTATTTTTCATACAAAAAGAATCAAGACTTCATAGCACCTTAGAGTAGCTAATGTGCCGCTTATAAATCAATTTAAAAGACTTTATTTATAGGACCAAATTGATATTCTCATAACTCAAATAAAACTAGTTATGCCATATTTGAATAAATGTAAGGCAAAAATATTAATATTTCATAAGATTATGAACAACTACCCATACTATATCATCATCAACAAATATGTTAAGAGAGTAATATTTTAATTAAAAGATGGGTAAGTGTTCTTAAAGAAGTAGTATATATCCAGTTGATGTACCACTTAAAAGATGAGAAACACAAGCATGGTAGATGATTTTTCTTTTTTATATTTGTCTACTATTAGACATCTTAATATCATTTTCACTAGATCAACTTAACATAAAAAATACACCGTTTTAAAGACTAATGGAAACAATAGTACCATATGAGCTTTTCCATCATTTCAAAAAAAATTCACAGAAACTTAAGAGTCATTTTTTTTCCATCTTATATGTATCAACTTGATGCCAAAGTTCTGTCTATTATATTCTCGTGAGAATAAGCAGAAAAGAATAAAAAACTAAGGAAATATTAAACCAATTATACGTACCTGGTATACGTAAATATTATGTCATACACAAACATGTCAAGCATAGAAGAAGTCACCGTCTTTTAAAGTATAGTACCATCTTTAGCATCCCTTAGAATGCTCATTGACTTGGAGTAATACTTCGTAGCTCACAAAATTAATTTGAACTCCATAAGACCATTGTGCAAACTTGAAGTACAGGTTCCATTTTTAAAAATAACTTGAAAACGTCAAACTTGATTCTCCATAATAAAATAGTGTGTAAATATCCTTAAGATTGTTGGAAAAATTGGATGATTATGGAGAATAAAACAGCTTGAGGCGTGTCAAGGACACTGTCCTTAAGGATATTTCGCCTACACCGTGATAAATAAAATTAGGCGTATCCCCCAGGATTCAACAAGCTCTTCTAGTATAAACTAGGAGCAGAAACAACAAAGATTAACAAAGATAACCCAACACAATAGAAGAAAATTAGAAGAAAAGCTTTTCACTCTTTTCACTCTACTCCAAATGAACACCAAAAGACATATTTATATATAGTCCAAAAGGGAGATGGACATCTGATAGGTAATAAAAATCATTAAAATCCATTAAGGCTTCAAACGCCAAAACGTTAATTCATTTAAGGCCAATAGAAACGTTAGTTACAAAAGTTAAGCAAATGGTTATCAAATTTAATGTTAGGTAAATGGTCATACAAGACCAATTTTGGTCAAATTCAGAGTTATAAAAATTAACTGATTTTGATACCCATTCAATGTTAATAAAATATTATATTTAAAGTTATTCTAATTTTCAGACATTAAAATATATTTAATATATTGGTATAATAAACACTCATTAAAATAATATTATATGAATGAACCTAGACATCAATTTGAATATTTCTTTTTGAGTTATTAAAATTATATTTGTAACAATAAGTTGGTCAAACTAGCTTATAAACACTTTTTAGCTTATCTAAGCGTTTGGTAAAGTTAAAAGTGCTTATAAGCCAAGTGTTTGTAAGTCAAAAATAAGACAAAAACCATAAGTTGGTCACCCCCAGCTTATGAATTTCTAGTTTATAAGCACTTTAAGTTTGACCAAAATTTTTACTATTTTATCATTAAAATATTCTTTTTAGAACAAACTCTTCATCGATACTCAATGCCTCACGTATTATTTAAACCTAACCCCCCCCCCCCCAAGTGGCAGATGTACATGGACACTTGAGGGTGCTTGAGCACCCTTTACTTTTAACCAGATTTAGTAAATTTGCATATGCAACAACAACAACATACCCAGTAAAATCCCACTAGTGGGGTCTGGGGGAAGTAGAGTGTACGCAGACCTTACCCCTATCCCGAAAAGGGTAGAGAGGCTGTTTTTCGGGTAAATTTGCATAGGCGATTATAAACATAGTTAGATAAATATAGAGTGAGAACTCACAATTAAACTCCTTTTTCATCTTTTTCGGATTTTTTTCCGGTGAACACCCATTACTTTAAAATTTTGGATCCGTCACTGCCCCCCTCCCCCGCCTCTTCAAGTCTGCAATTCTCATTGACTATTTAAGATAAGCAAATTCTCTATTTTTTGCATATTTATATCTATGTGATTGTGTATTAATCTTGGTGTATTCCTTTCTAAGTGTTGTGGATGAAGACAATGTTTGTTTCTCTTCAAATATTTTGTCCTATTTAGGTTTTTTTTTACTGAGAAACTTTTATCAATTTATTAATTACTGTATAACTTATGATTATATGCTTATCATATAATAAATTATATTTATCATAAAAGTTTTCTTATCTAAGCACAATTATATTTAAAATAAAATGACAAATAGAATATTTTGTATTTGGATCAATTTGGAATCTAAAATTTTGAATAAATTACGCCCTTATAAGTGTAATCAGTTCTAAGGTTATTTAAGTCATTTTAACAGAAAAAGAGCTTATCAGCACTTTTTTATCAAATACTGCAGTAGCTTATTATCGGTTTCAGCACTTGTATCAAAACACGTAACTGCTTATTTATTAAATCAGTTCCAGCACTTAAAAGTGCTTTTCAACACCTCGTGCTTATCAGCTACTTCAAATCAGCTAATCCAAACGGGCTCTTAATGTTAATTTAATGTGGAGATCAATTTTTTTCAAACCCAACGAAATAAGATACAAATTTATCTTCTCTGACCCAAACCAAACGGCCCCTTATTTTTCACGTTTCTAATGACCAAACTTATGACTATGATCATTCCCTGTGGGCTATCATTTTCTTTTTGGTTGTCCTGATATTTCCAGGATGGAGTCCACGTGATACTATATTCCAGGGTTTGGTAGCCACGAAAACAAAATTAAAACCCAAAATAATAGAGGTAGATTGAGTCAAAAGATTGACTAATCACTAATGCCTCCTTAATTAAATTGTGACCTAATCTTGCGACTCACGTTCTAAATTAAGGATTTTACCTTCTAAAAAACGAAATTATCGTTTAAAGATGACTACTACATGACCTAATCTTGCATCTAATGTTAAAAATTAAATTCATTTCTATAATACCATTTAAAGAATAGTTTATATTTTATTGTAAGAATAACGATATATTCAACATGATTTGAGCTAGAAAATCTGCATAACCCCCAGATAAATATTATGTACATTAAATATTCAATAATTTTTTAACTAAAATTATACGACAAAAAACGAAACATGCAACCAATTTACTCCACTACAAGAATTAGACGATACAATTGAATATAGTTTTTTTTTGTTTGTTTCTGTTTAAACTTTCATAATTTGAAATTGAGTGTGAATCAAACAAGGTTATGTACTTAGGAGAATAAAAATGAAAATATGTTTGCTTCAAGTTTAAGCTAAACTAACAATCTGAGGTTAGAGAAGAAGAGTTCAAAGAAGAAAACATTAACGATGCTGTCTGATGCTGACAAGGATCTGTTTGGGTGCCCGAAAGGCAAGATTGAAAAGATCCTATGAAAATGAAAGCTGACGTGGTTATGACTTATGAAAATATGTGAAACTTGTCTTTATCTAAGATTAAATTTATTAAATTATCTTTGGAAAATGCTTCTCCAAGTTGTCGTTTTGCTTACTTTAGATTAAATTAAAGGCAGAATACCTAAATGACACTTATACTTGTGTCACTTTGTCAGGCCGGTCCTCCTACTTCACTTTTTTTTATTCAGACACTTTAACATGTTCAAAATGTATATTTTAAACCCCTCTGACTGTTGACCAAACACACGTAGCAAAATAATGGTTGAGCTGGAAAAAGTGGGTGTAATTCACGCGGATAATGAGCGTGAATATGAAGATTTTGAACCAGAAATAATTAAAATAAAAAGAAAAATCATTAAAATAAGAACGAAAAATAAATAAGTAAAAAAATAAAGAAAAAAACAAAAGAGATAATCTCTTTCTGTTCCTCCCTTTTCGTTTCACCTCCCTCCTGTACGCTTCTTCTTCCCCCCTCCCGACCCCCCCCCCACAACACCCCCCTCCATTTTCGTTCCCCCCTCCTGGATGCTTCTTCTTCTTCTTACCCCCCCCCCCCACCAAACAACACCCCCTTCCTTTTCGTCCCTCCCGCCCTCATGTACGCTTCTTCTTCCCCACTACCCCCCCCCCCTTACGCTTCTTCTTCTTCTTCTTCCCAAAAAAAAAAAGACAAAGAAAAACAACTCAATTAGTAATTTTTCAATTAGCTTTTGAGTCCATAGACGTAATTGTTTACAAGATGCCGAAAGATAGAAGGATGAATTCCTTTACCTTCAAGCGGGCAAACGTATCTCCTTGTGCTTGCAGCTCAAAGAATTCTGACCTCGAGTCCCAAAAATATTTTCCACCAGTTGGGAATGATTTTCTTTTTCTTTTTCTTTTTCTTTAAGGAATAGTATATAATAAGTATTTTTAGTAGATAAAATAAAAAAAATAACGTGGAATATGATGTGCCATCTACGTCAAGCAAGTGAGATACACATACGGCCAGAGGGGTTTAAAATATAGATTTTGAACAAGTTAAAGTGTCTGGATGAAAAAATCGAAGTAGGAGGACCGGCATGGCAAAATGGCATAAGTATAGTGTGACGACCCAAAGGGTCATCACCTGTTTTCTCACTCGTTCTGTGTCTCCGAGGCCTTGAAAACCTCATTCGGGCTTGCCTCGATTTGCGTGCGCAGTCCGGGCGCGTAGCCGGAAAGCTTAAATATGAATTCTGTGTAAAAAAAATTGATGAATTTTGATATTAATACGATTAAAGTTGACTTTGGTCAACACTTTGGGTAAACGGACCCGGACCCGTGATTGGACGGTCCCGGAGGGTCCGTAGAAAAATATGGGACTCGGGCGTATGCCCGGAATCAAAATCCGAGGTTCCGAGCCCGAGAAATGAATTTTTTAGAGAAATTGTTTTTCTGAAATTAATATGGAAATTTGAAATGAAAATGGATTAGATAGTGTTGGTATCGGGCCCGTATTTTGGTTCCGGCGCCCGGTACAGGTCTTATATGTGGTTTAAGCGCTTTCTATGAAATTTGGTTGAAATCGGACGTCGTTTGACGTGTTTCGGACTTAAAGTTCTATAGTTGAAAGTTTAAGAAGTTTGAGGAAAAAGTGATGATTTTGAGGTTTGATTCCTCGTGATGTTATTTTGGCGATTTGATCGCACGGTTAAGTTCGTAGGATGTTTTTGAGTTAGTGTGTATACTTGGTTAGGAGCCCCAAGGGCTCGGGAGTATTTTCGGAGGTGTTCGGGGTAGTTTTGGATTTAGGGAGTTAGCAGAATTTCTGCAATTTTTACACAGTGAAATCCTTCATCGCGATCGCAATACCCCCTTCGCGTTCGCGTAGCTTCAGAGTATGCCTCCTTCGCGTTCGCATTTCAAGTACCGTGATCGCGTAAGCCAAACCTTGGACTCCAGTATTCTTCCTCTTCGCGTTCGCATTAACAGACTCGCGTTCGCGTAGCCTTGTAAACCTCTTCTTCGCGTTCGCATCATAAACTACGCGTTCGCATAGACCAGACCTTTGGACCCCAGTATTTTTTCTCTTCGCGTTCGCACTTCTCCACTCGCGAACGCGATGGTTGTCAATTTCTGCCCTTCGCGAACGCGTAGGGTAATTTCACCCAGCGATTTTTAAGTCATTAAAACAGTACAGTGTCGGGTTTTATTCAAAAAATACACGAACCCTTTCTTCTCCAAAGCTTCTAGGCGATTGTTAGGGCATTTCTTCATCAAAGCTTCTTGGGTAAGTATCGTTTAACTTGTCCCCTTCATTTTCCATCATCATTTATCAAATTCCTAAGCTCAAATCATGAAATCTAGGGTTGAAATTGCGAAAAATGGGTAGAGTTAGGGCTTTTCAACTTTCTTTGATTTAGACCTCGTTTTGGGGTCGAATTTGAAAATAAATTGTATATCCGGGCTTGTGGGGGGATGGGTGATATGAATTTGGTCTGAACCTCGTGTTTTGACCAAGCGGGCCCGGGGTGGATTTTTGGAATTTTGGGAAGAAGGCTTAGAAAACTANGGCATTGGGTTTGATTTGTTTAGCTTATGTTAATGTTGTAAAGTCGTTATTTCATAGATTTGATTGAGTTGGAGCCGAATTCGAGAGGGAAAGCGGTCGTTGTGGATTGATTTAGCCGTGGAAGTTGAGGTAAGTGTTTGGTCTAACTTTGGCTTGAGGGAATAGGAGTAGAGTCTTATTTGCTAATTGCTATTTGTCGAGTACAGTGTATAGGAATGGTGACGAGTATCTATACACTGGTGTCGAGCATGACCGTGAGTCCTGAATTGCTATGTTATCGAATTCTTAATTGTTGTTTATGAGGACTTGGTTGGAAATCGTTAACACTGAGCCAGTAATTGATGAGACTGAGTATTGATTTAATTGTGTTAAGTAGAAATTGAGTAAGTTTGGTTATAGCTGGATCTCCCTTGCCGGGATAGTTTATTATATTATCTTGTTCCCTTGACGGGATAGTTTATTATAACATCTTTCTCCCTTGCCGGGATTATTTTGTGTATTGTGTTGAAAGAAATGGGATCGTGTGGCACGCCGACCACGAGATATTATGAAATGGGATCGTGTGGCACGCCGACCACGAGATATTATGAAATGGGAGCGAGTGGTACGCCTACCACGTGATACTATGAAATGGGAGCGAGTGGTACGCCTACCACGTGATACTATGAAATGGGAGCGAGTGATACGCCTACCACGTGATATTATGAGAAATGGGATCGAGTTTGCACGCCTGCAACGAGAGGAAATTGAAACAAGTGAAAGTGGTTTGTTCTCCCTTATTCTGTGTTAGAAGAAATCAGATGTAGTTTCTTTTGTTATTCCTGATATTCCGTTTTATCTGCTACCCCATAAGCATGTTCCCCTCCCAGTTTTAATTGTTTACCTTCCGCTATTATTTTGTTGTACTTGTATATATATCTGCACAGGTTTATCTGGTAGTCTGGTCTAGCCTTGTCGCTACTTCGCCGGGGTTAGGCCAGGCACTTACCAGCACATGGGGTCGGTTGTGCTGATGCTACACTCTGTGCATCTTTTTGCACAGATCCAGGTGTTGGAGCAGCATTTGAGTAGCAGTAGCATTCTGGGAGCGAGCTTTCAGTACAGGGACATTTGAGGTAGCCCTGCTGACGTCCGCTGGCTCGGAGTCCCTTTCTATTTTATTCAGTTTGTTATCATTTGTACCAAAGCAGACAGTTCTATGTTTCATTCAAACCTTGTATTTAGTATTTTCTAGTCGTTCGTGAGTATTGTGACACCAGTCTTGGGTAGAGGATTTTGATAAACTTCCGCATTTCTTTCGGTTAATTATATTTGAGACTTCCGCTTTATCATATTATGTTTTGTTTTCATTTAATGGACAATAATTGCTAAAAAAAGTAAATTGAGTTGACTTGCCTAGCTCCTATTAGTAGGCGCCATCACGACTCCCGAGGGTGAGAAATCCGGGTCGGACAAGTTGGTATCAGAGCACTAGGTTACATAGGTCTCACAACTCACGGACAAACTCGGTAGAGTCTGAGGGATCTGTACGGAGACGTCTGTATTTATCCCCAAGAGGCTACAGAGTTAGGAAAGTTTCACATTTGTTCTTTCTTGTCGTGCGGTTCTATTTCTCAAGTACCGATTGAATTTCTACTCTGTTCTTTTGCAGATGGCGAGAACACGTGCTTCCTCTTCTACCGCGCAGCAGCCCGAGCCCCGAGCCCCGAGCAGCAGCCCCAGAGGTGGAGCCTCAGATTGGTTATGACGAGGAGATCCCAGCTCCAGCAGCTCCGGTGGGCCCAACTCAGGTCCCATAGGGGTTCATAGCCACCCCAGTTCTTCAGGATGCTTTGGTTAGATTGGTAGGCTTTGTGGAGAGCGTCATTCGAGCGGGTTTGCTTCCAGGAGTTCAGCCAGCGGTGGCAGGTCAGCCGGGTACAGTGGCTCAGGCCGGGAGTGAGGTCACTTTTCAGGAGGCGGCCGATGTGGGCCGTAGAGTCGAGAGGGTTTTGCCACAGGGAGGTGGTCATGGGTCGGATAAGAGGCCACGTCGTGCAGACAGATTCAGTGGTACCTCGTCTGGAGGTAGAGGTTCTTATGGTAGAGGCCATCCTCCTAGGCCCTTTCAGTCAGCTCTCCAGGTCGCTCATGGTACTTCAGGTGGTCATTCAGGTCGACAGGGTCAGCCTCAGTTTCCTCAGCTGCAGCGTTCATGTAGATGTTATGAGTGTGGTGAGTATGGTCACAACAGGAGGGTTTGCCCGAGGTTGAGGGGTGCTCAGCCGCAGCAGACGAGGTCTTGCCATGCTTGTGGTGATCCGAGGCACATTGTCAGATTTTGCCCTCGAGCTTTGAGCAACTCTCAGTATCAGAGTTCTCGTACTAGGATTCGGGCACCAGAGGTTCCTCAACCTACCCAGCCAGCCAGAGGCAGTGGCAGAGGTGTTAGAGGTCGAGGTAGAGGTCATAGAGGTGGAGTTCAGGCCGCCAGAGGTAGAGGCCAGCCAACAGCCAGGCCAGAGGCTGAGTCTTCAGATGCAGACATTATAGGTACCATTCTGATTTGTATTAGAGATGCTTCAGTGCTATTTGACCCTGGGTCTACGTATTCGTATGTGTCGTCCTATTTTGCACCATACTTGGTCATGCCTAGTGATGCTTTGAGTATTCCTGTCTATGTATCTACACCGGTGGGTGATTCGATAGTGGTCGACCGAGTGCATCGTTCCTGCGTAGTAGTGTTTGAGGGTCTTGAGACCCGTGTTGATTTATTGCTCTTGGACATGGTGGATTTCGACGTTATATTAGGGATGGATTGGTTGTCCCCGTATCATGCTATCTTGGATTGTCACGCCAAGACCGTGACCTTGGCTTTACCAGATTTTCCCTGTTTGGAGTGGAGAGGGACCCCAGGTCATACCACCTGCAATGTTATTTCATATGTTAAGGCTCGACGCGTGGTCGAGAAGGGGGTGTCTAGCTTATCTGGCGTATGTTCATGATTCCAGCGCAGAGGTTCCTTCTATTGATTCTGTTCCTATTGTTCGGGAAATTTTCGAGGTTTTCCCTTCAGACCTGCCGGGTATGCCGCCCGACAGGGATGTTGATTTTTGTATTGATCTGGCTCCGGGCACTCAGCCCATTTCCATTCTGCCGTATCGCATGGCCCCGCCAGAGTTGAAAGAGTTAAAGGATCAGTTGCAGGATTTGCTTGAGAAGGGTTTCATTAGACCCAGCGTTTCGCCTTGGGGTGCGCCAGTGTTATTTGTGAAGAAAAAGGATGGTTGATGAGGATGTGCATTGATTACCGGCAATTGAACAAAGTTACGATAAAGGACAAGTATCCACTGCCGAGGGTTGACGATTTGTTCGACCAGCTACAGGGTGCAAAGGTGTTTTCAAAGATAGACTTGAGATCTGGCTACCATCAGTTGAGGATTAGGGCATCTGATGTCCCTAAGACAGCATTCCGCACTCGGTATGGGCATTATGAGTTTTTGGTCATGTCATTTGGGTTGACCAATGCCCCAGCAGCATTTATGGAGTTGATGAACCGAGTGTTCAGGCCTTATTTGGACTTGTTCGTGATAGTCTTTATTGATGATATTCTGGTATACTCCCGCAGCCAGGAGGAGCACGAGCAGCATCTCAGAGTGGTTCTTCAGACTCTGAAGGATAGTCAGCTATACGCTATGTTTTCGAAGTGTGAGTTCTAGTTGAGTTCAGTTGCATTTCTGGGTCACGTCGTATCAGAAGAGGGTATTCAGGTGGACCCGAAGAAGATTGAGGCAGTCAAGAACTGGCCTCGACCAGCATCAGCTTCAGAGATTCGGAGTTTCTTGGGGTTAGCAGGCTACTACCGTCGGTTCGTGGAGGGGTTTTCATCTATCGCAGCCCCGATGACCAGGTTGACCCAGAAGGGTGCCCAGTTCAGATGGTCGGATGAGTGTGAGGCGAGCTTTCAGAAGCTCAAGACAGCTCTGACTACGGCACCGGTATTGGTTTTGCCCACAGGTTCAGGGCCTTATACAGTCTAGTGTGATGCTTCCCGTATTGGGCTTGGTGCGGTATTGATGCAGGATGGCAGAGTCATTGCCTATGCTTCGAGGCAGTTGAAGATCCACGAGAAGAATTATCCGGTTCATGATCTAGAGTTGGCAGCCATTGTTCATGCTTTGAAGATTTGGGGGCATTATCTTTATAGTGTGACGTGTGAGGTGTACACTGATCACGAGACTCTTCAGTACTTGTTCAAGCAAAAGGAGTTGAATTTGAGGCAGAGGAGGTGGTTGGAGTTGCTGAATGATTATGATGTTGCTATCTTGTACCACCCGAGGAAGGCCAATGTGGTGGCCGATGCATTGAGTAGGGAGTCCGCCAGCATGGGTAGTCTTGCTTATATTCCGGTCAGCCAGAGACCGTTTGCTTTGGTTATTCAGGCCTTGGCCAATCGATTTGTGAGGTTGGATATTTCTGAGCCTAGCAGAGTGTTAGCTTGTATGGTCGCTCATTCCTCATTATTGGAGCGTATCCGTGATCGGCAGTTTGAAGATCCCCATATATGTGTCCTGAGAGACACGGTGCAGCGTGGAGGTGCCACGAAGGTGACCTTAGATAGCGATGGTGTTTCGAAATTGCAGGGGCGAGTTTGTGTGCCCAATGTCGATGGGATTCGAGAGTTGATCTTAGCGGAGGACCATAGTTCTCGGTATTCTATTCACCCCGGGCACCGCGAAGATGTATCAGGATCTGAGGCAGCATTATTGGTGGCGTAGGATTAAGAAGGATATTGTTGCATATGTAGCTCGATGTTTGAACTGTCAGCAGGTTAAGTATGAGCATCAGAGGCCTGGTGGTTTGTTTCAGAGGATTGAGCTTCCCGAATGGAGGTGGGAGAGGATTACCATGGATTTCGTTACCGGACTTCCGTTAACTCGGAAGAAGTTCGATGTGATATGGGTTATTGTTGATAGGCTGACCAAGTCAGCACATTTCATTCCTGTGGCAGTCTCCTATTCATCCAAGAGGTTAGCTGAGATTTATATCCGGGAGATTGTTCGCCTTCATGGTGTCCCGGTATCTGTCATTTCAGATCGGGGTACGCAGTTTACCTCGCGTTTCTGGGGTGCAGTTCAGCGAGAGTTGGGCACACGGGTTGAGTTGAGCACATCGTTTCATCCTCAGACGGACGGTCAGTCCGAGCGGACTATTCAGATTTTGGAGGATATGCTCCGAGCTTGTGTTATCGACTTTGGAGGTTCGTGGGATCAGTTTTTGCCTTTAGCAGAGTTCGCCTACAACAATAGCTACCAGTCCAGCATTCAGATGGCTCCATATGAGGCGTTGTATGGTAGGCGATGTTGGTCTCCAGTTGGATGGTTTGAGCTGGGAGAGGCTCGGTTATTGGGTACAGATTTAGTTCAGGAGGCCTTGGACAAGGTCAAGACCATTCAGGACAGGCTTCGTTCGGCTTAGTCGCGGCAAAAGAGTTATGCAAATCGTAAGGTTCGGGATGTAGCTTTCATGGTTGGTGAGCGGGTATTGCTCCGAGTGTCGCCTATGAAGGGCGTGATGAGACTTGGGAAGAGGGGCAAGCTTAGCCCTAGGTTCATTGGTCCATTTGAGATTCTCGACCGTGTGGGAGAGGTGGCTTATAGGCTTGCCTTGCCGCCTAGCGTGTCAGCCGTGCATCCAGTTTTTCACGTGTCCATGCTTCGGAGGTATCACGCCGATCCAGCCCACGTGTTAGATTTCAGCACTGTCCAGTTGGACAAGGATCTGTCTTATGAGGAGGAGCCGGTGGCTATTCTAGACCGGCAGGTTCGACGATTAGGATCGAAGAGTTTTCCTTCAGTACGAGTTCAGTGGAGAGGTCAGCCTCCTGAGGCGTCGACCTGGGAGTCCGAGTCTGATATGCGGAGCCGTTATCCTAAACTATTTCCCGACTCAGGTACTTTTTTCTTTTGTCCATTCGAGGACGAATGGTTGTTGTAGAGGTGGAGAATGTGACGGCCCAAAGGGTCATCACCTATTTTCTCACTCATTCTGTGTCTCCGAGGCCTTGAAAACCTCATTCAGGCTTGCCTCGATTTGCGTGCGCAGTCCGGGCGCATAGCCAGAAAGCTTAAATATGAATTCTGTGCAAAAAAAATTGATGAATTTTGATATTAATATGATTAAAGTTGACTTTGGTCAACACTTTGGGTAAACGGACCCGGACCCGTGATTGGACGGTCCTGGAGGGTCCGTAGAAAAATATGGGACTCGGGCGTATGCCCGGAATCGAAATCCGAGGTCCCGAGCCTGAGAAATGAATTTTTTAGAGAAATTGTTTTTCTGAAATTAATATGGAAATTTGAAATGAAAATGGATTAGATAGTGCTGGTATCGGGCCCGTATTTTGGTTCCGGCGCCCGGTATAGGTCTTATATGTGGTTTAAGCGCTTTCTGTGAAATTTGGTTGAAATCGGATGTCGTTTGACGTGTTTCGGACTTAAAGTTCTAAAGTTGAAAGTTTAAGAAGTTTGAGGAAAAAGTGATGATTTTGAGGTTTGATTCCTCGTTTATGATGTTATTTTGGCGATTTGATCGCACGGTTAAGTTCGTAGAATGTTGTTGAGTTAGTGTGTGTACTTGGTTAGGAGCCCCAAGGGTTCGGGAGTGTTTTCGGAGGTGTTCGGTGTAGTTTTGGATTTAGGGAGTTAGCAGAATTTCTGCAATTTTTACACAGTGAAATCCTTCATCGCGATCGCAATACCCCTTTCGCGTTCGCGTAGCTTCAGAGTCTGTCTCCTTCGTGTTCGCATTTCATGTACCGTGATCGCATAAGCCAAACCTTGGACTCCAGTAATCTTCCTCTACGTGTTCGCATTAACAGACTCGCGTTCGCGTAGCCTTGTAAACCTCTTCTTCGCGTTCGCATCATAAACTACGTGTTCACATAGACCAGACCTTTGGACCCCAGAATTTTTCCTCTTCGCGTTCGCACTTCTCCACTCGCGAACGCGATGGTTGTCAATTTCTGCCCTTCGCGAACGCGACCCTACATTCGCGAACGCGTAGGGTAATTTCACCAAGCGATTTTTAAGTCATAAAAACAGTACAATGTCGGGTTTTATTCAAAAAATACACGAACCCTTTCTTCTCCAAAGCTTCTAGGCGATTGTTAGGGCATTTCTTCATCAAAGCTTCTTGGGTAAGTACCGTTTAACTTATCCCCTTCATTTTCCATCATCATTTATCAAATTCCTAAGCTCAAATCATGAAATCTAGGGTTGAAATTGGGGAAAATGGGTAGAGTTAGGGCTTTTCAACTTTCTTTGATTTAGACCTCGTTTTGGGGTCGAATTTGAAAATAAATTGTATATCCGGGCTTGTGGGGGGATGGGTGATATGAATTTGGTCTGAACCTCGTGTTTTGACCAAGCGGGTCCAGGGTGGATTTTTGGAATTTTGGGAAGAAGGCTTAGAAAACTATATTTAGGCATTGGGTTTGATTTGTTTAGCTTATGTTAATGTTGTAAAGTCGTTATTTCATAGATTTGATTGAGTTGGAGCCGAATTCGAGAGGGAAAGCGGTCGTTGTGGATTGATTTAGCCGTGGAAGTTGAGGTAAGTGTTTGGTCTAACTTTGGCTTGAGGGAATAGGAGTAGAGTCTTATTTGCTAATTGCTAATTGTCGAGTACGGTGTATAGGCATGGTGACGAGTATCTATACACTGGTGTCGAGCATGACCGTGAGTCCTGAATTGCTATATTATCGAATTCTTAATTGTTGTTCTATGAGGACTTGGTTGGAAATCTTTAACACCGAGCCAGTAATTGATGAGACTGAGTATTGATTTAATTGTGTTAAGTAGAAATTGAGTAAGTTTGGTTATAGCTGGATCTCCCTTGCCGGGATAGTTTATTATATTATCTTGTTCCCTTGCCGGAATAGTTTGTTATAACATCTTTCTCCCTTGCCGGGATTATTTTGTGTATTGTGTTGAAAGAAATGGGATCGTGTGGCACGCCGACCACGAGATATTATGAAATGGGATCGTGTGGCACGCCGACCACGAGATACTATGAAATGGGAGCGAGTGGTACGCCTACCACGAGATACTATGAAATGGGAGCGAGTGGTACGCCTACCACGAGATACTATGAAATGGGAGCGAGTGGTATGCCTACCACGTGATACAATGAAATGGGAGCGAGTGGTACGCTACCACGTGATACTATGAAATGGGAGTTGAGTGGTACGCCTACCACGTGATATTATGAAATGAGAGCGAGTGGTATGCCTACCACGTGATATTGTGAAATGGGATCGAGTGGTACGCCTACCACGTGATATTATGAAATGGGATCGAGTGGTACGCCTACCACGTGATATTATGAGAAATGGGATCGAGTTTGCACGCCTGCAACGAGAGGAAATTGAAACAAGTGAAAGTGGTTTGTTCTCCCTTATTCTGTGTTAGAAGAAATCAGATGTAGTTTCTTTTGTTATTCCTGATATTCCGTTTTATCTGCTACCCCATAAGCATGTTCCCCTCCCAGTTTTAATTGTTTACCTTCCGCTATTATTTTGTTGTACTTGTATATATATCTGCACAGGTTTATCTGGTAGTCTGGTCTAGCCTTGTCGCTACTTCGCCGGGGTTAGGCCAGGCACTTACCAGCACATGGGGTCGGTTGTGCTGATGCTACACTCTGTGCATCTTTTTGCACAGATCCAGGTGTTGGAGCAGCATTTGAGTAGCAGTAGCATTCTGGGAGCGAGCTTTCAGTACAGGGACATTTGAGGTAGCCCCGCTGACGTCCGCTGGCCCGGAGTCCCTTTCTATTTTATTCAGTTTGTTATCATTTGTACCAAAGCAGACAGTTCTATGTTTCATTCAAACCTTGTATTTAGTATTCTCTAGTCGTTCGTGAGTATTGTGACACCAGTCTTGGGTAGAGGATTTTGATAAACTTCCGCATTTCTTTCGGTTAATTATATTTGAGACTTCCGCTTTATCATATTATGTTTTGTTTTCATTAAATGGACGATAATTGCTAAAAGAAGTAAATTGAGTTGGCTTGTCTAGCTCCTATTAGTAGGCGCCATCACGACTCCCGAGGGTGGAAAATCCGGGTCGTGACATATAGGTGTCATTTAGGCCATTCTGCCTAAATTAAATAAATTGTTGAAATTAAGTGAATAAACATCCTAAACCCAAAAATACATCATTTAATGTTTATTACTTATTTTAGATTAGATACCAAAATCAAACAAACTTTTATCACGCCTTTTTTTCCCGTTTTCCTTGCATCTACCATGTATGGATCGAAATATGACCAGCAGATGGTTATCATAAAACGAGACGGTAATAGGTCGACCCTGCCATGGTCGTGCCCACGAGGCGTAATGGCGACAAGCACCACGGTCCCTGCCGGAGTCAAGCTGCTGGAAAGCTTATATCGCAAAATAAGCGTAATCTCTTGAGCAAGTAATGAAGGACTCAGTCATGAGAAAGCACGCCGGTCAATGACCGTTGGATAAAAGTGAAAATTATTAGTATATATAGGGAGGCAGGAGACCATTATAAAAGGGAGAGATCTGGCTACTACAGGGAGGGCCATGATTACAGAACCAAATGGATCTCTCAGCTATCAACAACTTTCTCTCTTCTCCTTCCATGCTTTTACGATCATAGCATAATTCCGTCACAAATGTAAGCTTATCATTTCCACTTGATATGTAATAATCATCTGAAAAACTGTTAAATCTATTTGTTCTTCTCCAACTTTTATATCCAATATATCTAGATCTAGAGTTAATTATGTTTGGCTAAGATTTACCTTCCCCTATCTACCTATTGGTTTAATTAAAGGATTTAACGATCATTTTTTGGTTAAACAATTTGGCGTCGTCTGTGGGGATTTCTTAGCCAAATTTTTTAGTTTCCTTTAGATCCAGAACCAGCGAAATATTGCTACCGGGCTGTCGTAGCCTCACCTTCTCGGCATTACCACCAACTCGAAAGAGTGGTAGGTAAGCTTCCGAGATGACTACACCAACCTAGGCCAGGTTGCCGCACAAGGTAGAAGTTATAATCAATTTCTATGCAAAACCCACGTCTCACCTGTAACGATGGGTCTAGCACGACATGCACATCTAAAATGGGATCGCGGTTGCCTGGCATGACCGCAACTCCATTTGACGTTTTTACCCTATTTTCACTCCCCCACACGCTGTAGATAGTCTTCGACCGAGGTTTGATATGTTTCCCTTGTTGTTTGTGCAAATCGAACGAGATCGAATCGGGACTCGATTTCAACACTTCAGCGAGTGAGGTGGGCCCGACCCGTGAAAAGCCTAGGCGCTGTCAACGGCGAAGTCGAAAACGGCCGCCAAATCTAGAGCCACCATTCGAGCACCAGGCGGAGCGAGTAACTCTACAATGTCGCTCTTTCTTCCACTGACTTGTTGGGCGAGGTAACGGAAAATTTTCATTTTTTGGTTTATCTTCACTCTTTTGTTGGTTCAAACAGGAATACAAGCACCCCTGAGATGGTTTTGTAGCATACCGCCCCGCAAGTAATGATCGAGCAAGATCCCCCAAACCGCAGCACATCACGAATAATAGAAATGCCTCGGTACAAAACAGCTATAAAGAAAAAACAAATAACCCTCCAATGGAAGCAAAATTAAGCAAACTGGGACTCACCTAGGAAGTGCACAGTCCGAAGGAAGCAAAATTATGCAAACTGGGACTCACCAGGAAGCGCACGGTAGTCTCCAAATGGAAGCAAAATTAAGCAAACTGGGACTCACCCAGGAAGCGCACAGTATTCTCCAATGAAAGCAAAACTAAGCAAACCGGGACTCACCCAAAGAACGCCTGGTATTCTCCAGTAAAAACAAAGCCGAGCACACCAAGGCTCACCCCGATGCACGACAAACAGTACGGCGACGCATAAAGCTTTCCAAAAATATATAAAATAATGACACAACGGGTTAACATTTCGACATTTGCTCGAAATAACGCCCCTACAGCCAACGGCCATCGCCAAAAGGAGAAATTCGACTCCGTTCGAATTCTAACGGGTTAACATTTCGACATTTGCTCGAAATAACACCTCTATGAACAACGACCATCACTAAAAGGAGGAATTCGAATCCGTGCTCGAAATAACACCTCTATGGCCAACGGCCATCGCTAAAAGAAGGAACTCGACTCCGCTCGAGTTCTAACGGGTTAACATTTCGACATTTGCCCGAAATAACACCCCTACGGCCAACAGCCATCGCCAAAAGGAGAAATTTGGATCTGCTCGAATCAAATAGGTTAAAATTCGATCTAGCTAAAATTAACACCTTTACAGCCACTGGCCATCGTCGAATCAAATAGGTTATAATTCGATCTCGCTCGAATTAACACCTTTACAACCACTGTCATTGTCGAAATAAATAGGTTACAGCTCGATCTCGCTCGAATTAACACCTTTACAGCCATTGGCCATCGTCAGAACAAGTAGGTTACAATTCGACCTCGCTCGAAACAGTACCTACACTGCCACCGGTCATAGTCAAATAAAAGGAAAAATTCGAACTCATTCAAATAAAGCCAGAAATTGACCTCACTCCAAATGACGATTCCAAGTTCGACCCCGCTCAAGTGCACTTAAAAAGTTGACTTAGCCTAAATCAGCAAGTCTGAACTTAATCCCACTCGAATGTTCAAATCAAAACTGACTTCGTTCCAAGGGGTGGATCCAAATTCAACCTCGTTCAAATCAAGGATGATACCTCCAAAAGCGGCAAACCGGAAGCCGACCTCACCCGGATGTGCAGATCCGAAGCGACTTCACTCGGACCCATATAACTAGACCCTACTCAACCCGGTCAAGGTCGAACTCTCTGATCGAAAAATCGGGGTTTGTCACAAAAATAGTCCGATGGTTTACGCCAAAACAAAACATATATATAACAAGCAAGGGGAAGAAAAAGAGGATCAACAGATATACAAAGGCGAAGCCACAGTTTATTTACATATACGCGCGCAACAACCGCACCTAACAAAAGGACGAAACAGCCCCCCCCCCAAAAAAAAAAAGCAAACAATTTTTTTATAAAAGCCGCAGCAAATTCTTACTCGGCGTCATCGCCCCCGCCCCCGCCCTCCCCATCTTCGTCTTCAGGCAACCTGTCCTCAGCATCAACATCTTCGCCAGCCTCCGGCATCGCAGGGTCATAGCCGCAATTGACACGAGCTTCTCGTGCCTTAGCCCGAGCTTCTTCAAAGGCAGCTTCAGATACATTGCCCGCCTCCCACAAACCCTTGAATATGTCCCGCTGGGCCTCGACATGAACCCAAAGCTCATGCAAGTGGCGAGGAACCACGGCAGAGACGGATTCGACCTGAGCCAACACCTGCGCCCTCTCGGCCTCAAGCGCCACGACACGGTCCCCAAGTCTCGAGTCCTCCCAGTCGATCTCACCAATGCGCTCCTCGAGCCGCGCCTCCCTCAGCGTGGCCATTGCCCTCTTGGATTCCTGCTCAGATTGGAGGACGCGGATAGTGTCCTCTAACGCCATCGCCCTTGCCAAAGCCAACACTCGAGCACTTTCGACATTCTCCGACTCGGCTACTCTTCTCTCCAGCTCGGCTAACTTCCCCATCCATTCCACACTCAAAACTTCAACTCTGGCAGTATTCTGATCTAGTTCGGCTTGTAATGACGACACCTTCGCCTGAAGATACTCACACTCAGCAGCAACCCCTTTTCCTAACTCAAGTTCTTCACCTTTGGTACGAAGCAACTCCTCGAGCTCACTACACCTGCGAATGGACTGCATCAGCTCCTGGTCCCGTTTTTCCAATTCCTCTCCGGGGGATCGGGTGCCAGTACCCGCCCTGAGCCGCTCATGCATCTCACGGCATCTATTACGATACCGCTGATACTTTTCAAGCATCATCGGGAAAATCTTGGCCCGAGTCTCGGCAATGCGAGCACTCTCGATCTCCAGCATGTAAGACTAAAAACAAAAAGAAGAAGGCAGTCGATAAGGGCCAAGATAAAAAATAATAACAACAAAGAAGAACATACGAGGAGCTCACCCTTAGGCCCATCGCGGCCACTCCACGTGACAGTTCAGCATCGCTGACGTCCTGATGAGCCCCGCTTTCTGCGGCCGAGCATAGGAGATCAAACTGCGGCACAAAGTCCACCGTGTTTTGCAAAAGGTTAAGGTCCGACGGAATTTCGAGTATTGGAAAGGGACCTCCCACCATTTCCACGGTTCGGGTAAAGCCTTCCTCGAACATCCTAACGTCGTCAGGATCAAGGTTGGATTCAGACTCGTAATCGTCGACCATGATGCCTTCCCCCCTTTCCTCAGCCGAAGAAGAAGTACGGGTCTGCCGGGATGACGAAGGGCCGCCCAAGATAGTATTGGCGGCCTTGGGACTCCGTTTCCCCACTACTTCGGTCTGTTGATCCCTTATAACCGGCGTAGCCTCTACGACAGGGCTAAGATCACCGCCGACTTCGGGAGTCGTCAAGGAAAGGTCACCCCCATTGATGTTTCGGTTTGAGGCGCCACTTCTAGGGCCACCCGTCTTCTCTTCGACGGAGCCTCTTCACTACCAGCGCGGGATGACTCGCCCGTTGAGCGGACAATAGAAACCCGAGTCTCAGGTTGAGGAATAGCCGCCGCACTTGCAGCTCCAGCAGTAGGTGCAGATTGGTTAGCGGCTCTCGATGCAGGCCGAATGGCGGCTCCCAGTGCAGGACAGGCAGGGGGCGCCGGTTGACGGAATGCGAGTGGAGGAGCCCTTGTCCTTTGCGTTCTCCCTGCCAACAAAGAAAAATAGTCATATAACGACAAATTCGAACCATAAGGCGAAGAGAACAGGCTGACTCGCCAGTGAGAGGTTTACGCCCATATTTCTCGTGGAAGGATTCCCACTTACGAATTCCCCTTGTTTGGGGATGAACTGCGCCGACCCACTCACAGATATCGTCAACTGGCGGTAGAGGTAATATCTCGGCTACAAAAGCAGAAACAAGTCAGTAAAATCACCCAAAGAAGGACAATCGGCGACCGCCTTGAAAGAAATCGCAAAATAAATAGAGGAAAACTTACGAGCAAAGTTCCACGTCTCAGGGAACCCTCCTGGATCCGCCACAAGGTGCTCTATCCGAACGTAAAAATAGCTTTCCCAAAAGCGACGATTAGCCTTATCATCCATCTTCACCACTAAACTTTTGGTTCCTCGATAGAGCATATGGATCATCGTGCTCCGAAGAAATTGAGGGGAAAAAATATGAAGCATGTGCCCAAAGTAATCCCTCGACCGGCGAGCTCTGCATACTTGATGAGCATGAGGAAGAGCTTGTACACGTACAGTGAGAGCTGAGCCGGGCACACCTCGTAGAAGCGGCAGAAATCTATCACCAGAGAGGGGAGAGGAAGTGTATATCCGACAACAAAAGGATACGCATAAAATGCGCAGTACCCCGGGCCGTTTAGATCTACGATGTCCGCTCCCGTCACCGATATCATGTCGATATGGTTTGGGATTCCCACTTAGCCTTGAGCGCCCTAGTCGCTGCTTCATCCATGGTGGAAGAAACAAGTTTAGTGGTTGATTCAACTGGTTTCTCTAAATGGATTAGGGTGATCGTGATAATGGAATGGGGATGGAGTTATTGAACCAGTCCAACTACAAAGTACGAAATACTTGTATGGAGTCATACCTTGTTGGTGAGGATTTGTGGGAAATTGTCAATGGAAGTAGCACAAGTCCTCCTGCTGACGCACCGGAAAATAGCAATGCGGGTAAAAAGTGAAAGTAGATTAATGCTAAGGTGGAGTTTATCCTAAAGAGGTCTATCTCTCCTAATTTATTTGATCATATTATAAGGCGTAAATCAGCTCATGAAATATGGAGGACCTTCGATCGTTTGTTCAACAAGAAGGATGAAGCTCGGCTACAGATTTTGGAGAATGAGTTAGCTAACACCACTCAAGGTAATCTCTCTGCCGCCGAGTATTTTTTTGAAGGTTAAAAATCTATGTTCCAAAATTTCTCTATTGAATCCGGACGAGGCTATCTCTGAAGCACGAATGAGAAGAATTATTATTCGTGGTTTAAAGCCAGAATATATTCCCTTTGTTACATCGATTCAAGTATGGGTTCAACAACCATCTTTGGAAGAATTTGAGAATTTGCTGCCATCACAGGAGCTACTAGCCAAACAGATGGCTGGTGTATCTATCAAAGAAGGAAAAGGAAATGCTCTTGTTATCGATAAGAGTAACTTTAAAGGAAAATCAAGAGACATCGTGCACTTTCGGTCCTCAAGTGGTTCAATCTCTCCAGGAAAGAGGGGGGGGGTCTTCCAGTAACGGTTAAACCTTTTAAAATGTTACCGTTATGGCAAAGTCAGGCACTTAAAAAGATATTATCGAGCCAAAGAGAACAATATGGCTCAAACCAAGAAAGCTGCTGAAGAAGAAGAAGAAGAAGAAAAAGAAGAAGACTGGGGAAAGTGCTTTGCAGCGGAGACTCGAGCAATAAATGACATGGCTTCCATAAATTTTGAAAGAGACTGGATCGTGGATTCAGGATGTGGGCATCGTCTTGCTGGAGATCAATCCAAATTCTCCACCTTTCGCGAATACAATGGACATGATATCATTGTGAAAGTAGATAATACAGTCCATCAAGTGGAGAAGGAAGGAATTGTTGTAGTCAACGAGAAGCAAGAACACTCTATCACTCTCAACAGTGTCCATCATGTTCCAGGTATGAGAAAAATTTATTTTCAGTTGCAAATGCTGTAGATGCTGGAAATGATTTGTTATTTGGCCCACGTGATGTGAAGTTCCTCCGAAATATCAAGGTGCCCAAGGTAGATATCATTCACTCAGGTAAGAGAGTTAATGATTTATATGTCTTATCTGCCTCTAATTCATATATTGAGAAGATGAGTAGCAATGATAATACACATCTTTGGCATGCTAGAATTGGACATCTTAGCATGCATAAATTAAAAGCCATGGTAAAATTGAATCTAGTAAAAGGATTGCCTAACTTAAAAAAATTGGTGGAGAAGAGGTTTGTTAAGGATGTCAATATGGAAAGGCACATCGTCTTCCATTTGACTGATCATTGTCAAGGTGCAATGCCCCACTAGAACTTATTCACAGTGACTTGATGGGGCCAACGAGAACTCCTTCATTCTCAGGTTATTCTTATATGCTAATTCTCATTGATGATTTTACTAGATTCACTCGGGTTTATTTTGTGAAGCACAAGTCAGAAGTTTTCAGTAAGTTTGTGGAGTTCAAAGAAACAGTTGAAGGCGAACTCGATTCCAGAATAAAGCGGCTGCGAACTGATAATGGCGGTGAGTTCACGTCAGATGAGTTTCTTTTCTTTTGTCGTCAGCATGGCATTAAAAGAGAGCCGACATGCGCTGATATGCCACAACAAAATGGAGTGGCTGAAAGGAAGATTCGACACTTAACTGAGAAATGTAAGAGTTGGCTTCATGCCAAAACTTTACCTAGAGCCTTGTGGGCTGAAGGTATGAAATGTGCAGCGTATGTGATTAACATGATGCCGCTTTCTCCAAACAATTTGAAGTCTCCCTATGAATTAATGTTTGGAAAAAATCCTTGCATGAAACACCTTAGGGTTTTTGGCTCTATTTGTTATGTTCACATTCCAGTTTCTCAACACAGCAAGTTGGATACCAAGGCAAGGAAATGCATCTTTGTCAGATATGATGAAAGAAAAAAGGGATGGAAGTTTATGGATCCTAAAACTCATCTCTTTGTTGTTTCAAGGGATGTCATATTCGATGAAGTGTCTTTGTATTATGGAGTTGCGCAAGAAGGGGCATGTTATAAACCCATGAACCCTGAAGCCTCAAATCTGCCCATCACAAGTACTTCTTTAGATAATACAATTGTCGAGGAGCTAAGAGAAAGGGGGAGCCCAAGAACTCAACAATGTGATACTCAACGAGAAGATGATTCATGTGGTTCGGGAAGGCCAAAAAGAACTATTATCAAGCCAGCTCGCTTCAGAGATAAAAATTTTGTCAGTACGTATTCCTGTTTCTTTGCAGGACCAATTAAAGAACGAGCCAGAAAAATAGTGTTGGGATCTTCTCTAAGACATGTCCTAAAGCATCGATTGAGTTCTTCCGCGACAAGCTTGGGATAGCTTTCAAAAAATCACTTTAAGGGGGAGTGTGAAAAAATAAAGTTGATTTTTTGGAAGAGCAAAAACTATAATTAGAAGAAGTTTCTAGAAAGCTATGGAGTAATATCTTGGGTATTTGTTGTACTTAAGAAATATCTAGATATTCTAGAGTCTTGGATATTTAAGGAAGATATTAGTAGAAGGTGATAGAATTGTCTAGATTATTTTTGTATCAAGAATCATCCCTAGACAAGTATAAATAGGAGTAGCCTTAGGGATATTTAATGAATCCAAATTCAAGAAAGTGTTCTTCAATAACAAAGTTCTCTTTTAAAAAATCTCTCTTCTCATTTCAAGCTTCTTCTTCTTTAGTTGAACCCTCCAATCTTAGTTAATGATCTTGGCCTAGCAGAAGGTCTACGAATAATATTCATCTTCTGCTATTCTTTGCACATTAAAAGTGATGTTTGGTGGCAGAAGGAGATCCATGATTTAAAGTTTATAGGTCCTATAATTACTTCAAATTAATATACAATAATAATTGAGTTCATAATTATATATTTATAGATATTTACATACTAAAAAAGTAAGTGCATCACATAAATTAGATTAGAGGAAATACAACTTAAAGACCATTTAACTTAATGGGCCTCTAAAGTGATGGTCTGATGGGGTTTGACGCCTCTGTCGGATCCTCTACAGGCCCACAATCAGTCCATAAACTGTCGAAACAAGCTAAAATCAACAAGTAGCTGAAATAGTCCGTCCTTTTAGTAGATTCTTAGTTTTAATTGAGGATTTTTTTTTCTAATGAATATAGAGAACCTTATCAGTCGGAGGACGAAGAAGCCAGAGAACCGGTGCGATAATGGAGGACCCACGACATAATTCTTTGCTCGATAGTATTACTATTGCCGGCTCTAGGGGGAGGCAATTAAAATAATTGCTTTAGGCCCCCAAATTGAAGGCCCCAATAAAGCTATTATTATTATTAGAAAGATACCACTAGATTTATATTTTCTTGGAAGGTGATAGAAATTGCACTTTTTCAATAAATATGAAATATGTAAAAAAGAACAATTTGATGATGTTATTGGTAATTAAAAGAATAAATAACTTTTAGAGTTAATATTTCTTATAAAGAGCGGATCAAACCACTTTTTCAATTCAAAGTAGACTTGAAGTATTGCAAATTATGATTATATTTTAACATATACTTAGCAAAGTGAGATCATTAAGTAATGAGAATTATTGAAAAAATTATTCTTAACCATGAATGTTAATATTGTTGAAACTTTGGTGAGTAGAATTATCATGGAAATTTTACCTCCTATAGCAAGGCTTTATACCCTATTATTATATATAAAAATTCTTTTAAATATTATTTTCTATAGCTACCTTTCAATTTTATAGCAAAATATGTATTTATGGTCACTTCCTATTGTTAAACCATTAAATACACTTTCTAATATTTTTCTCTCTCATCTTTCAGTTTATTCTCTCCCAAAATCACACATAGTATCTTATTTCTCTCTCCACGATCTCTCTCTCATTCTTTCCTATATGAACTAGAAAACTGGTTTCCTCTTTTCCATGACTTCCAGGGTTATCACTACTCTTCAACCATGAAAACAATGAGCTTTTTCATGATTTCCTGCAAGTTTTCTTAACATCCTTTTCAAAATTGTTCTTTCCCAGTTCCACAGGACGTGGAGGCGTGACACCAAATTTTTTTCCTTCTAATTCATGATTTCTTGCTTCTGTCATGAACTATGAAATTGTGCAAGTCGTAAATCATCAACACATATTTTCACCACTCACCACTAAAGTTTTTAGGTTTTTGACCGGTTAAAGCTTCTTCTTTTTTTCTTAAACAGTTTTTTTAAAATATTCACCGTTATTAGATTTTCTGCAGAATACCCACTAAAGCACTCAATTTCGAAGGGCCATCTTTCGATTTGTAAATCACTCAAGAGGAAACCATATTTACAGGTTCATCAGCAACCATTTAAGCAGAAAGGAGAACAAAAAAACGCAATGACCCTAATTGTAGATGTATTTATATATATATTCGAGCCCGCATACATTGATTTTTAGTTTCTACAATGGTTTTCTCTTCTTGTATTTAGATGTATTTATATGTATTCGATGGGGCATACATTATTTTTTATTTTGTACAGTGATTTTTGACTGTTGTATTTAGATGTATTTATATGTATTTGCGTTCTTACAACAACATTTTAAAATACATTGTTAGTTCTATCATTTTGATGTTATTCATCAATTAGTTATGCATTCAATCTAACTGTATTCATCTGTATTTTAAGCCTAACTATATCCATCTGTATTTAAAACAACAATACAATGAAATACAGTAAAATACTCTCAATACAAATAGAAAACCAATGAATACAACCAATAAATATACTCAATAAAGCAGTGGTACCATGTATTAGGAATAAATAAAATATTATGAATACAAAAATAAACTTGAATACATTGAACACAACTATTAGATACAATAGAATGCAAACACTAAGTTCATTATGAAATATGCAGGCAGTAGGTTACTGTTACAGGTTGTATCCGGCATAAATACATGATGTATTCATATACAGAAAATCGAATTTCAAAATATTTCTGTAGATACTTGTATCAATTCCGAGCAGAACCTCAAACAATATCATAAAAAAAGAACTGTATCAGAAAAAATGAGGGACTAAAACTTTGAAGAATGCTCTGTTTTTTGGTGTTTAGCATCTGATAAATCTTTTCATTAATTGGATGGATAATGTTATGTGTTATAATTGATTTAGGTGAGTTATATTAGGAGTGTATCCCGTTAAATTAGCAGCTTTCCGTTATTAAACAACTTGAGAGACCTAATATTATGTTGTTTTCATGAATACATGGTATGAATACATGTGAATACAGCGGCTGACAGCTGGACTGCCCTATTTTTTACTCGATTTTTGCTACTGTATTCATGAATATAGTAGCTCGAGTATATCAAATACATTACCATAACAACTGAAAGGTAGCTACGGAAAGTAATTATGTATATGATAGCTATAGCAAGTTAATAGCCACTAAGCAATAGCCATTTCTGAAAATTTCTCAACTATCATATCCCTTCGATGGTGCGAGCTAGTAGGTGTTTAACTAAAAAATAAGTCCTTAGGTCAAAATCTAATTTTAGAAGAAAATGGGTTACTGATAACCAAATTTTACTTCACTTTCACAATGTATCAAAGGAAATCAATAAGAATAACTTAGGAAATAATGGATAGACAAATTGCAAAATCAGGGTAGAGAATTTCGAGAAAGCATAAAAGTAAAGAGTGTATTTCAATATTGTCTCCGATCTTTCCCTAAAAATAGAATTCTGTGCCCTTATATAGGAATATACAATTGTAATGGGCTTTCCCACATAATTTGGTTGATTATGGGCATTAATGATGTTGATTGCCCATTATCTCGGATATCTATAACTGGCGTATTTATTACTATAAATGCCTCATATCTAACTCATTCCACTTCCTTATTTACTTCCGGTTCCTGTACCTTTCCCTCTTTTTATTCTTTATTCATTCCATCCTCATTTATTCTTCGCCAATTGTTAGGTCCGGTTCTCTTTTCCTTATCGTTTCGTGGGTATTTCTTCCCGTGCCTTCTCTTCCCTGTCAATTAAGAAATCCACTTGTCACCATATCATTGCTCCATGTGCCATGCCATATCAGCCTTCCAATATTCCACGTGTAAGGCTTTTCACCACCAATACAGATAGTCCCCCCCACTTTACTGAATATTCTCTACTGAATATTCGGGGAAGTGGAAAGTTTTTACGGCGGGAATTCCCTGCACCGTTTTTTCGAATGCAATCATACCTCCTTCTGAATCGATGCAACGCATATCACGTCTATTTAATGATCGTGCCACGTGGCATTTGCTAATTCTTTTTTCAGTTCCTCAGCGCTTTTAGGGCTTTTCTGTAACGGCATCAGTCACAAAGTGACGATTCCATTATGACGTTTCATAATGACCTTAATAGTCGTGTCTTCTTATAAATACTTCATCCCTTTTTGATTTCTTGAAGCCTTTCCTCCTTTGTCTTCTTGTCTTACACTTTTCTGCATTTTTCCCTTATTCTTCTTTAGATAATCATGTCTTCTCCCGATCCTCGCAAAATTGTAATTGTTGACGAGTTTGTTTTTCTAATGCACCTACTAGAAGTAGAAGGGGTGGCAGGCTGCGTAACCTTGGTTCTATTTCTAACCGTGGTTCCCCCTCTCAAAGTAGTGTTGTCAATCTGTCTTCTTCTAGACTTAGGGCTCCTATAACCCCAAGATCTTCTTCTAGAGATAAAGATTCAAATGAAACTTAATGTGAACCCACAGTCGCTGAAGTTGTTCCTCAAGAGTTTTCCTTTGTAACTGATCACGAATCTATGAAGAGTCAAGTTTCTTCCATAGCTTCCCTTGATTGTGTTGACCGTTACCCAAATTTGATTACTACTGGACTTCTCGCTCTTGTTGGAAGAGAATGTTATTGGAAACCTGACTTCCCAATTTTAGTGAGAATAACTTCATACCAGACTGGTTATTTCTTCATATACATATATCCTTTTACCCTAGGCTTTAAACCTCCTATTGATCCAGTGATCATTGAATTCTGCCGTTACTTCAATGTGTGCTTAGGACAGATTGGTCCTATTATTTGGAGAGTCGTTGCATGCCTCCATTATTTGTCGAACTTGGCTTCTATGCCTTTTACTTTCCGTCATCTGCTTCATCTTTACTTTCCTAAATTATTTTGTGAAGGAGTTTTTTCCCTTATGGCCAGAATTAAAAGAGTATTAGTCAGCCCTGAAGATGATAGAGATTGTGGTTGGTATGTCTGCTTCGTTGCTGCTCCCACTAGTTCTCTGGTGTATGAAGAAAACATGCCTTTTCCGGAAAAATGGAATTTTGCACGTAAGTACTTCTACCTTGTTTCTTTCCTTTCTATAAAAAGATACACATGTATTCTCGTGCCTATTTTTTCAGCAACAATGGAAGTTTTTGAGGAGATTCCTAACTTCCATGCTTGGATAGAGAAGTTACTATCTGTTGCCCCTATGGAGAAAAGATCTTGGAAATATCTCTTACAAAGATTCGGCTAGAAAGTAAAGACACACGGTACTTTTTCCCGCTTAGTCTTTTTCTTTCTCTCTTTTGCTAACTTAAGAGTTTCTTACCATGACTTTTTTCCTTTGCTAGGATTTCCTATTTGTGGCGTCAGTCCTGCTTCTGTTTCATCCACAAGACTTACCGTGACTCTTGCTCAAGAAAGAATTTTGAGCTCTTCTTCAAAAAGAAAAGTTGATGGAGTCCGTGGCTCTAAGGGTGAAGAAGAACCATAGGAGGGTTCTTTAGTTCGTAGGACCCGAGTCAGGAGACACGTTATTTTTTATGATGAAACTACCCCTCCATCAAGCTCAGTTCCCTCTAGACCTATGGATGAGCCAGGGAGTGCCCCATTAGTGATCTTTAATGAAGAAGTGAATGATCCCCCCTGCTTCTGCTGAACAATTATTTACTCATGGCTTCGGAAGTGATGAAGCCTTTGAACCCATTTATGAGGAGTTTCCCCTTACATCTTTTCTAATGTCAGTCCCTGTTTATCCTCGAGTTCCCTTATCTGATGTTGCTATTGATGCTCCCTCCACGACTGCTTTCACCTTATCTGCTATTTCAGCTGCTACTACTTCTTATATAGAAGTTGATCCTTCCAGTAGCAAGGAGGTGATGAAGAAAAATATAACGACCCGACCGGTCGTTTTTACTTTTTAGAACCCCGTCCCCTAAATAATACTTTCCATGCTTGCTTTAGCTAATTTACGACTTGCGGGGGTTGTTGGTTTGGGATTTGGAAGAGTTTGGGTTGAAATAGGCTCATTTGATTCTTTAAGATTTTCTTAAAAAACTAAATTTCACTTTGGTCAACATTTTTAGCAAACGCATCCGGATCTGTGTTTGGACGGTCCCGGAGGGCCCGTAGGAAAATATGGGACCTGGGCGTATGCCTAGAATCAAATTCCGAGGTCCCTAGCCCGAGTAATGAATTTTTATTAAAAATTGTTAAAACTGAAATTCTAAGGATTTAAAGAAACTAATAATGAGTGATCACATCCGTATCGGGCTCGTATGTTGGTTCCGAAGCCCAGTACAGGTCCAGTATATCATTTAAGACTTTTCCTCAAAATTTGGTGTCAATCCGAGTAGTCTAAGTGCGTTTTGGCTCGTTGGAAGTGAATTAAGAACTTGAAGTTCATAAGTTTGATTCAATTGGTTTTAGGGGGTGATTCTTAGATTTAGCTATGTTTCGGGCGATTCGAAGGTTCGAGCAAGTCCGTTTCATGATTTCAAACTTGTCGGTATGTTCGGGCGGGGCTCGGGAGCCCCGAGCGTCAATCGGACGAGGCTCAAGTGAAGTTAGAAAATTTGAGAAGTGCTGAAGCCTTCAGTTGCTGTCATAACCGCACCTGTGGTTGGCCAGCCGCAGGTGCGAGACCGTAGAAGCGGTCGTAGCCTCGCAGATGCAGCCCAGAACGGGCCAGGCCAAACCGCAAAAGCGGCTCCCTAGACGCAGAAGCGGCTGCGCAGATGTGCTTCAAGACCGCAGAAGCGGTCCTAGCCCGTTTAGCCAATTCCGCAGATGCAGCCTCCCTCTCGCAGATGCGGGACCGCAGATGCGGAAACTGCTGAAGCAGTGAGCTTCATTAAATACGAGCTCCAGCCATTTTTGACCATTTGGCACACGGGTATTGAGCGATTTTGGAGCTCTTGAGAAGGGATTTCCACATAGCATCGTGAGGTAAGTTCATCCCCCTTATTTCTAAGTTTAATACTCGAGTTTTGGGTAGATTAACACCTAAAGATTTGGAGAAATCAAGGGGTTAGAGCAAGACCTAGGGTTTTAATAAAACTTAGATTTTACCACAAAATTGGTTATGAAACAAAGTAGAAATCATATATTATTGATCCTTAGGTTACAAGGAACAACTATCTTCGAAAAATGTCGGGATCCGGGCACGTGGGCCCGGGGTCGGATTTTAGGAAACTTGTGTTTAAGGTTGGGGAATTTCTTTAATACTTAGAATGCGATCTTGCAAGCTTGTATTGACTAGTTCCTACCTCATTTAACTAGTTTTGGATCGTTCGGCTCCAAATTGAGAGTTCGGGCTCATTCTTGGTATTGGAAGTGCACTTTGGAGCGAGGTGAGTCCCATTTCTAACCTTGTAAGAGGGAATTGTCGCCATAGGTGTAATAATTGTATAATTTGCCACTAAATGCGAGGGCTACTTACGCACTAGGTGACGAGATTCCGTGCGTAGCTACTATCATGTTGATTGTACGGGTAGTTTAGGACCCATATCATGCTATATTTGTAAGTGTTGTATGTCTTCTTGCTAATGTGATCATTTAGGATATGCTAGAGAGTTGGAAATGAACATAAGTGAGCATAGGTGTTGTTGAACACTTGTATGAGTTTAATTAAGTATAAATGTGCCTTCTTGTATGTTCCTGTTGATAATTGTTATTTGTGGATCGGGCCGATCGCCTCGCTAGAAATAGATGCATCTATGGTTCGCGCCATTCGACCCTCTGGCAGTGCACAATTTCTTTTCTATTGGATCGGGCCGTCGACCTCGGCGTAATGTGCGCATGATATCTATGTGGATTATTATAGATGACTTGTCTGATTAAATGGTTCGAATTGTAACTGGTTAACTGTGATATTAGAACTTCATGACTTAGAAACTCTTATTGCAACTGTTATATAATCGTGACCTTCATGCTTAGTATAACATCGTATCAGATTATTTGACCCTAGTAGGTATCAAGTCGACCTCTCGTCTCTACTTCTTCGAGATTAGACGGGATACTTACTGGGTGCATATTGTTTATGTACTCATACTATGATTCTATACTTAATTGTACAAGCTCTAAGGCAGGTACATCTGGCTATCAGAGCGGTGCGCATCACTGATGTTTGTCCGAGACTTCCACGGTGAGCTGCTTTCCCTTCCTGTGCCGATCAATAGCTTATGGAGTTTCTCTTATATTTTTGGCTGTCTATTCTATTTCAGACAGTAGGATAGATCTGTTATTTTGTATATTTTACTCGTTGCCCATAGCTTGTGACACCAGGTCTTGGCACACACTTAGTAGAGAGTTCTTCTTTTGGGGTTGTATAACTATTTCTAAATGTTGATTTTTATTGCATGCTTTAACTTCTATTTAAGAAAATGTCCCAATTATTTTGGCAAGTAAAATGAGAATTTTATTAATATTTCCGCTTTGGCTTGCCTGACAATAGTGTTGGGCACCATCACGACTTGAGGTGAAATTGGGTCGTGACAACATGGTATCAGAGCACTAGGTTCAAGTAGGTCTCACGAGTCATGGGCAAACCTAATGGATTCTTGCGGATCGGTACGGAGACGTCTGTATTTATCTTTGAGAGGCTATAGGGTATTAGAAACTATTCCTTATTCATTTCCTATCGTTCAGTGGATAGTACACTAAGTTTCTCTCTTCTATTCTCTCACAGATGGTGAGGACTCGCATGGCAGATGTTCCTGACCCGGAAGGCTCCGTTCCCCCTGTTGCTAGAGGTCGAGGTAGAGGCCGGGGGAGGGCACCGACCCGAGGTAGGGGACGAGGGCGTCCCAGAGATGTCTCAGTAGCACCACCAGCGGACCTGGCGGGAGATCCTACTATTCAGGAGCACGGCGAGGTGCCCGCAGCTGAGCCTACCCCGGCGGACTTTATGACAGCACCGGGTTTTCAGGAGATCATGGGCTGGATGCTACGGTTCATGGACACCATGACTCAGGCTAGTTTATTTCCAGCGGATCCTGCTACATCACAGGCAGGAGGGGGAGCAAAGACCCCTACTGCCCAGGCTCATGGTCATGTAGCTGCAGTATATCAGACTCCGGGTGCACTGCCCGCGGATGGGACTCAGCCAGTTGCTTCAGTGGTACCTGAGCCCAGACCAGCTGCGGATGGTG
Organism: Nicotiana attenuata; assembly: GCF_001879085.1. Taxonomy (NCBI): domain Eukaryota; kingdom Viridiplantae; phylum Streptophyta; class Magnoliopsida; order Solanales; family Solanaceae; genus Nicotiana; species Nicotiana attenuata. Next base: position 161,585 of record NW_017670297.1, read on the forward strand.
ACCCGCAAAAGCTGTTGGATAGATGGACTAGACTTCACCCTCCTGTCTTCGGGGGTGAGCATCATGAGGATGCTCAGTATTTCATTGATAGGTGCAGGGACAGACTGCACAATATGAGGATATTGGAGTCGCACGGAGTTGACTTCACCACTTTTCAGCTTGAGGGTAGGGCCGTAGATGGTGGTAGTCTTATATTCTTGGCAGACCCGCAGGCTCTCCTCGTATCACTTGGGGTCAGTTCACACAGTTATTCCTAGACCGGTATATTCCACGCTCTGAGAGGGAAGAGCTGCGGTACCAGTTTGAGTAGCTTGAGCAGGGTCAGATGTCCATGACTGATTATGAGGCGAGGTTTTCACAGTTATCCCGCCATGCATTGATGATACTTCCTACTGACGCAGAGAGAGTGCGAAGGTTTGTTGCTGGGTTGCATTCTGGCATCAGGGCCAACATGGCCCGAGAGGTGGAGATGGGAACTCCTTATCAGTTAGTGGTAGAGACCGCCCGGAGGATTGACGGCTACCGTCTGAGGGGTAGGGAGCAAATGCAGCAGGATAAGTGGGCTAGATTCTCCGGAGAGTTCAGAGGTGCCCCGGCTAGGGGCAGAGGTTAGTTTGGGAGGGGACAGCCTAGCAGGCCCCCACATTCAGCACCACCACCTGCTCGAGGTGCTCCGGCGCGCCCCTATTTTAGCGCCATACCAGAGAGTTCTTACCGCCCACCACCAGTTCAGGGTTCCTCCGGTGGGTATCCAGGTCCTTAGGGTTCTTCTGATCCGTATTTCAATGCTATGCCGGAGAGTTCAAACCGGCCACCGGCTATTCAGGCTTCTTCCAGTGGATCTACAGGCCATCAGGGTCAGCCATCCGGGCAGCAGGTCGCCGCGCCGCGGGGTTGTTTCGAGTGCGGAGACCTTGGTCATATGAGGAGATACTGCCCCAGACTTCGTGGCAAGGCAGTACAGCAGGGTCAGTAGCCTATGATTTCAACACCGGCTGCCCCGCCACCTAGAGGTGGAGGGCAGACTGGTAGGGGTCGTCCTAGAGGTGGAGGCCAGACAGGGAGAGGTCAGCCAGCTACTGCTCAGTCGGGTGGAGGCCAGCCAGCCGACGCTCCAGCCAGATTCTATGCTCTTCTGGCCAGGCCAGATGCATTAGCCTCAGATGCCGTCATCACAAGTATTATTTTCGTCTGCGGTAGAGATGCTTTGATATTATTTGACCCAGGGTCCACCTATTCATATGTGTCAATCTCTGTTTGCTCGCTTTCTGGTTATTGCTCCTGAGCCCTTGGGCACTCCTGTTCATGTGTCCACTCCTGTGGGCGATTCTGTGGTTGTGGATCGGGTCTACCGGTCCTGTGTGGTCACCTTCTGTGGTTTCGAGACTAGAGCAGATCTCCTATTGCTTGATATGATCGATTTTGAGGTCATTCTGGGCATGGATTAGTTATCCGCATACCACGCCGTCCTTGATTGCCATGCCAAGACTGTCACATTGGCGATGCCAGGGTTGCCATGGTTAGAGTGGAGGGGTTCCACGGTTGATAAATCCAGTCGTGTTATCTCTTTCCTGAAGGCTCGGCATATGGTCGAGAAGGAGTGTTTGGCTTATCTAGCTTATGTTCGGGACACCACCACAGAGTCTCCGACGATTGATTCGGTTCCAGTAGTCCGGGAGTTCGTCGATGTGTTTCCTTCTGATCTTCCTGGCATGCCACCGGATCGCGATATTGATTTTTGTATTGATTTGGCTCCAGGCACCCAGCCTATATCTATTCCACCCTACCGTATGTCTCCGAAAGAGCTGAAGGAGTTGAAGGAGCAGCTGGAGGAGTTGCTAGCAAAGGGGTTTGTTTGGCCCAGTGTTTCACCTTGGGGTGTGCCCATGTTATTTATGAAGAAGAAGGATAGGACTATGCGGATGTGCATTGACTACCGCCAGTTGAACAAGGTTACCATTAAGAATAAGTACCCGTTGCCGCGCATTGATGATTTTTTTGACCAGTTGCAGGGTGCTAGGGTTTTCTCTAAGATCGACTTGAGGTCAGGGTACCATCAATTGAAGATTCGGGACTCGGATGTTCTGAAGACTGCATTTCGGACGAGATATGGCCATTATGAGTTTCTGGTGATGTCCTTTGGCTTGACTAATGCCCCAGCAGCATTCATGGACTTGATGAACAGGGTGTTCAAGCCTTATATTGATTCCTTTGTCATCGTCTTCATTGACGACATCTTGGTATACTCCCGTAGCCTGGGGGAGCACGAGCAGCATTTGAGGGTAGTGCTTCAAACCTTGCGAGAGCAGAAGCTGTATGCTAAGTTCTCCAAGTGTGAGTTCTGCCTAGAGTCAGTGGCATTCTTGGGGCATATTGTGTCGGGAGAGGGTATTAAGGTGGATCCCAAGAAGATTGAGGCAGTTCAGAGTTGGCCACGTCCCACTTCGATGACCGAGATCAGGAGCTTCCTGGGGTTAGCAGGTTATTACAGGCGATTCGTGCAGGGCTTTTCATCTATTGCATCACCTCTGACGAGATTGACCCAGAAGGGTGCTCCTTTCCGTTGGACCGATGATTGTGAGGCTAGCTTCCAGAAGCTCAAGACAGCCTTGACTACAGCACCAGTTCTTGTGTTGCCTTCCGGTTCAGGGATGTATACGGTATATTGTGACGCTTCACGCATTGGCTTGGGTTGTATATTGATGCAGGAGGGGCGAGCTATTGCATATGCCTCCCGTCAGCTGAAGATTCATGAGAAAAATTATCCTGTGCACGATCTGGAGTTGGCGGTGATTGTCCACGCTCTTATGATATGGAGGCATTATCTGTATGGGGCATCGTGTGAGGTTTATACTGATCATCGCAGCTTACAGCATCTGTTCAAGTAGAGGGATCTCAATTTGAGGCAGCGTAGGTGGCTTGAGTTACTGAAGGATTATGACATCACCATTCTTTATCATCCGGGCAAGGCAAATGTGGTTGTGGATGCCTTAAGCAGAAAAACAGAGAGTATGGGTAGCTTGGCATTCATTCCAGCAGAGGAGAGGCCACTAGCCTTGGACATTCAGTCCTTGGCTAACAGACTCGTGGGGTTAGATATTTCAGAGCCCAGCAGAGTCCTTGCGTGTGTTATTGCCCAGTCTTCATTACTGGAGGAGATCAAGGCCCGGCAGTTCGATGATCCGCATTTGGCAGTTCTCAGAGAGACGGTGCTACAGGGTAGTGCCAAGGAGGTTTCTATTGGCGAGGATGGTGTCCTGCGACTCCAGGGTCGCCTATGTGTTCCTAATGTCGATGACTTGACGGAGAGGATTTTAGCGGAGGAACATAGCTGGATGTATTCTATACACCCAGGTGCTACGAAGATGTATCGTGACCTGAGGCAGCATTATTGGTGGCGGCGAATGAAGAAGGACATAGTGGATTATGTGGCGAAGTGTTTGAATTGCCAGCAGGTCAAGTATGAGCATTAGAGGCCAGGCGGCCTACTTCAACAGATGCCCATTCCTGAATGGAAGTGGGAGCGCATCACTATGGACTTCGTACTGGGATTGCCCCGGACCTTGCGGAAGTTCGATGCAGTGTGGGTCATTGTTGACATGTTGACCAAGTCGGCTCACTTTATTCCGATTGTGACTACTTACTCTTCAGAGAGGTTGGCTCAGATTTACATTCGGGAGATAGTCCGGTTGCACGGTGTGCCTATTTCTATCATATAAGATAGGGTCCGTCAGTTCACTTCCCATTTCTGGAGAGCCGTTCAGAGTGAGTTGGGGACTCGCGTGGAGCTCAGCACAACATTTCACCCTCAGACCGACGGGCAGTCAGAGAGGACAGTTCAGATACTGGAGGACATGCTTAGGGCATGTGTGATTGACTTTGGAGGACATTGGGATCAGTTCCTGCCTTTGGCCGAATTTGCTTTCAACAATAGCTATCAGTCCAGCATTGAGATGGCCCCATACGAGGCTTTATATGGGTGGCGATGTCGTTCTCATATCGGGTGGTTTGAGCCCGGAGAGGCTAAGTTATACGGCACAGACTTGGTAAAAGATGCCTTGGATAAGGTGAAGTTGATTCAGGAAAGGCTTCGCACAGCTCAGCCCAGACAAAAGAGCTATGCGGATCAGAAGGCGCGTGATGTATCATTCATGGTTGGCGAGAAGGTCCTCTTGAAAGTCTCGCCAATGAAGGGTATTATGAGGTTCGGGAAGAAGGGCAAGTTGAGCCCAAGGTTCATTGGCCCATTTGAGATGTTGAGGCGAGTTGGGGAGCTTGCTTACGAGCTTGCTCTACCTCCCAGCTTATCGGGAATTCATCCAGTTTTTCACGTGTCCATGCTCCAGAGGTATCATGCCGACTTGTCCCATGTGTTGGACTTCAGTACTATTCAGCTGGATGAGAGCTTGGGTTATGAGGAGGAGCCAGTTGCCATTGTTGATAGACAGGATCGCCAGTTAAGATCCAAGAGGATTTCAGCGGTGAAGGTCCAGTGGAGGGGCCAACCAGTCGAGGAGGCGACCTGGGAGTGTGAGGAGGACATGCGGAGCAGATATCCACACTTATTCAGCACCTCAGGTACTTTTCTATATCAGTTCGAGGACGAACGTTTGTTTAAGAGGTGGAGAATGTAACGACCCGACCGGTCATTTTACTTTTTAGAACCCCGTTCCCCTAAATAAAACGTTCCGTGCTTGCTTTAGCTAATTAACGACTTGCGGGGGTGGTTGGTTCGGTATTTGGAAGAGTTTGGGTTGAAAAAGGCTCATTTGATTCTTTAAGATTTTCTTAAAAAGCTAAGTTTGACTTTGGTCAACATTTTTAGCAAACGGACCCGGATCTGTGTTTGGATGGTGCCGGAGGGTGCGTAGGAAAATATGGGACCTGGGCTTATGCCCGGAATCGAATTCCGAGGTCCCTAGCCCGAGTAATAAATTTTTATTGAAAATTGTTAAAACTGAAATTCTAAGGATTCAAAGAAACTAATAATGATTGATCAATCGGTATCGGGCTCGTATGTTGGTTCCGAAGCCCAGTACAGGTCCAATATATCATTTAAGACTTTCCCTCAAAATTTGGTGTCAATCCGAGTAGTCTAAGTGCGTTTCGGCTCGTTGGAAGTGAATTAAGAACTTGAAGTTCATAAGTTTGATTCAATTGGTTTTAGGGGGTGATTCTTAGATTTAGCATTGTTTCGGGTGATTTGAAGGTTCGAGCAAGTCCGTTTCATGATTTCAAACTTGTCGGTATGTTCGGGCGGGGCCTGGGAGCCCCGAGCATCAATCGGATGAGGCTCGAGTGAAGTTAGAAAATTTGAGAAGTGCTGAAGCCTTCAGTTGCTGTCTTAACCGCACCTGCGGTTGGCCAGCCGTAGGTGAGAGACCGCAGAAGTGGTCGTAGCCTCACAGATGCAGCCCAGAGCAGGCCAGGCCAAACCGCAGAAGCGGCTGCGCAGATGCGCTTCAAGACCGCAGAAGCGGTCCCAGCCCGTTTAGCCAATTCCGCAGATGCGGCCTCCCTCTCGCAGATGCGGAAACTGCTGAAGCAGTGAGCTTCATTTAATACGAGCTCCAGCCATTTTTTACCATTTGGCACACGGGTATTGAGCGATTTTGGAGCTCTTGAGAAGGGATTTCCACATAGCATCGTGAGGTAAGTTCATCCCCCTTATTTCTAAGTTTAATACTCGAGTTTTGGGTATATTAACACCTAAAGATTTGGAGAAATCAAGGGGTTAGAGCATGACCTAGGGTTTTAATAAAACTTAGATTTTACCACGAAATTGGTTATGAAACGAAGTAGAAATCATATATTATTGATCCTTAGGTTACAAGGAACAACTATCTTCGAAAAATGTCAGGATCCGGGCACGTGGGCCCAGGGTCGGATTTTAGAGAACTTGTGTTTAAGGTTGGGGAATTTCTTTAATAGTTAGAATGCGATCTTGCAAGCTTGTATTGACTAGTTCCTACCTCATTTAACTAGCTTTGGATCGTTCTGCTCCAAATTGAGAGTTTGGGATCATTCTTGGTATTGGAAGTGCACTTTGGAGCGACGTGAGTCTCCTTTCTAACCTTGTAAGAGGGAATTGTCCCCATAGGAGTAATAATTGTATAATTTGCCACTAAATGCGGGGGATGCGTACGTACTAGGTGACGAGAGTCCGTGCGTAGTTACTATCATGTTAATTTTCCGGGTAGTTTAGGACCCGTATCATGCTATATTTGTAAGTGTTGTATGTCTTCTTGCTAATGTGATCATTTAGGATATGCTAGAGAATTGGAAATGAACATAGGTGAGCATCGATGTTGTTGAACACTTGTATGAGTTTAATTAATTATAAATGCGCCTTCTTGTATGTTCCTGTTGATAATTGTTATTTGTGGATCGGGCCGATCACCTCGATAGAAATAGATGCATCTATGGTTCGCGCCATTCAACCCTCTGGCGGTGCACATTTTCTTTTCTGCTGGATCGGGCCGTCGACCTCGGCATAATGTACACATGATATCTATGTGGATTATTATAGATGACTTTTCTGATTAAGTGGTTCGAATTGTAACTGGTTAATCGTGATATTAGAACCTCATGACTTAGAAATTCTTTTTGCAACTGTTATATAATCATGACCTTCATGCTTAGTATAACATTGTATCAGATTATTTGACCCTAGTAGGTATCAAGTCGACCTCTCGTCTATACTTCTTCGAGATTAGATGGGATACTTACTGGGTGCATATTGTTTATGTACTCATACTACGCTTCTCTACTTAATTGTACAGGCTCTGAGGCAGGTACATCTGGCTATCAGACCGGTGCGCATCACTGATCTTAGTCCGAGACTTCCACGGTGAGCTGCTTTCCCTTCCTGTGCCGGTCAGCAGCTGATGGAGTTTCTCTTATATTTTTGGCTGTCTATTCTATTTCAGACAGTAGGATAGATCTGTTATTTTATATATTCTACTAGTTGCCCATAGCTTGTGACACCAGGTCTTAGCACACACTTAGTGGACAGTTCTTCTTTTGGGTTGTATAACTATTTCTAAATGTTGATTTTTATCGCATGCTTTAACTTCTATTTAAAAAAATGTCCCAATTATTTTGGCTAGTAAAATGAGAATTTTATTAATATTTCCGCTTTGGCTTGCCCGACAACGGTGTTGGGCGCCATCACGACTTGAGGTGAAATTGGGTCGTGACAAAAATCGTTGTCGAGGTTTCTGAAGGTGGGAACTTATTGAAGAAGTTGGGTCAAGCCGACGTAAGGTTGAAGCCTTTGCTCGGTCCTACGGAGAAGGCAAAGTTATAGAGTCATAGTTCATTGACTTGGATGAATGATATTGTTCATTCATCTCTTAAGGTTTGAGTTTGACTTTACTCTTTCTTCCTTTTCTTTTCGTTTTATCCATAACCCCTTTTTTTATAGATCAATTTGATAGGTACTGAACTAATGAAAAGGATCATCCATGCTAACCAATAAATTATTGATTACTGCACTGAGGCTGACAATTGGAAATAGCAATTTGAAGGTCTTCAATTGGAGAAGGAAGTGTTGGCAGAGGAGAAGGATGCCTTAGAAAAACACATGCAGATGATCGTTGCTGCGTTGGCCATTGAAAAGGCTTCTTCAAGTCAAGTTGGTAAGGATAAGGATATCCTTGAGTCCTCATTTGCTAAGCAGCTTTCGAAGGCAACCGAAGAGATAAGGAGTTTGAGGGAACTCCTTAACCAGAAAGAGACTTATGCTGGAGAATTGGTTCAAACACTTACTCAAACTCAAGAAGATCTCTGTGCTTCTGCTGATAAGGTTAAATTCTTGGAAAGTTCCCTTACCCCTTTGAAGGCAGCTTTTGATGCTTCCAAAATAGAGAAAGAAGAGTTGATAACCGAAATTGATCACCAGGAGAAAGACTATGAGGCTCTTGAGGATAAGCTGTCACTTGATGTGAGCAGGGTTTTTCTGAATACTCGCCTCGAGACTCTAGTGGAAGCCAGCAGGAAGGTTTTTACCTTAATGCTAAGATTGCTAAAGCTAAAGATGCATTTGATAAAACTCAGCAAAATCAAAAATTTCGTTCGCCTAAAGGTGAAGTTCCCGAAGATGATGGACCTGTTCCTGGTGAAGCTAATATTCAAGCCTTTTCTTCTCAAGCTGACCCCTCTACTTCTGTCAATGATGCTCCCATTGTTGATGTTCCATGGATGATGCCTCCTAATGTTTTCTGTTACTTGATTGTTTTGTTTAGAACTTTTTGGTGGGAAGTTTTTCTTTTCTTTTCTGGAATGGTTGTTGGTTTACCCCTATCTTGTTCTGGGGTTTGATGACAAACAAGACCTTTTTACAAAGTTTAATATATAAGTCTCGGCTTTCTTTTATGCCTATTTTGATGTTTGAGTTTTTATTCCACTCTTTAACATTCAATCTTGCATTAAAAATGCTTTAATAGTCCGTGCTTTTGATAGACACGGAATTTTTTATAAAAGAGGGCCCTTTTATAAGCGACACTGATGAAGATGACGTCCCATCTTCATATTGGTGTAAATATATGAAAGAAGTAGAAAAAGAAATAATTTGAGGAAGTTTTATGCTTTGAACTTTCAAATTTTGTACATCATTCTTCATTTATGCAATATAACTTTTTGTACAACATTTACAACTCTTTCATAGCTGCTTTATTCGTAACAGGTTTCAAAATTCCGGGTATATTGTCCCGTGACAAATTATTGACCTTAACCTAAAAAATCATAAAAACTTGGAGTATATCTTGTATCCATCTTGTGTCCTTTTTGCGAGTTTTACACCTTCTCAAGTTTTCTTTAAAGGTTTTTGATTCAGGCTTGATTTTTGGCTCTTAGGCTGATTCAGGCTTGAATTCTGACTTTTTTTCTTCTTTGCCTTTTCATATATATATAGTCCCCCCTAGTGTTAGAGCTTTGAAGTATGAAATCTCGAGCACTGGATTGTTTCTCCCTTTTGGTCTATTCCCTGAAAAGGAAAATACACACGGGACTCGGAGGTATACATTTAGATGATGACTGCTTAGCCCCTTTTCTCCATCAAAAAGGTTGTGACCTAGACTGAGAATAATTTAGTATTCCTCATTTCTTTCGGGTCTAATATCATCATTTGGTACGAGCTATTTTTTGCCTATCATCTAAAATGGTTAGTATAATTAAAAAGAACAAAATAAACTCATATTTGACTGATACCTGACCATGGGTACTTCTTTTGCCTAGAAGTAATACTTCTATAAATGAACATCATTCCAATTTGATGGTAGTACTTTGCCTTCCATGGTTTCCAACTCATATGCTCCCTTTCCAGCGATGCTTCGAATTTTATAGGGTCCTTCCCAATTTGGACTCAACTTTCCTGCATTAGCTGCTTTTGTTGATTAAATACCTTTTTGAGGACGAATTCCCCAATCTTGAAGTATCTAAGATGAGCTTTCCGGTTATAGTATCGCTCAATAATTTGTTTCTGTGTCGCCATTCTTATTAGAGCCGCTTCTATCCTTTCTTCGAGAAAATCTAAATTCATTCGCATCTCTTCCTCGTTTGATTGCTCAGTTGCTTGTGTATATCTTGTACTTGGTTCACCTACTTCAACTGGAATTAAGGCTTCAACACCATAAACAAGTGAAAATAGATTCTCTCCCGTACCTGTCTTTAATGTCGTTCGATAAGCCCATAAGACTCCTGGTAACACTTCAGGCCACTTGCCTTTTCACTTCTCTAATCTTTTCTTCAAGTTATTAATAATAACTTTTTTTTGTTGACTTGGCTTGTCCATTGGCCACAGGGTGGTAAATGTGGAAGTTATCCTTTTAATCTGCCAACTCTGAAAAAATTCTATGATTTTTGTGCCTATGAATTGCAGGCCATTATCACATACGATTTCTTTTGGAACTCCGAACCGGCATATAATGTTTCGCCAAATAAAGTCCACGACTTCTTTCTCCCCCACCTATTTGAAAACTCTTGCTTCTACCCATTTGGAAAAATAATCCGTTAATACTAATAAAAACCGTACCTTTCCTTTTAGCTTGTGGAAGTGGTCCTACGATATCCATCCCCCACTTCATAAAAGGCCATGGTGAAATAACCGGATGTAATGGCTCCGCTAAGCGATGCATGTTATTGCCAAATCGTTGGCATTTGTCACACTTGGCCACAAAACTTTCCGCATCTTCCTCCATTTTTGGCCAATAGTATCCTGCTCTTATTAGAGTTTTTACCAAGGACCTTCCTCCTACGTGATTTCCATAATGTCCCTCATGCACTTCTCTCATCACATATTCTATTTGAGAAAGTCCTATATATCATGCTAAAGGTCCTTCGAACATCTTTCGATAGAGGCTTCCACAAACCAAATAGTAACGGGCAACTTTTCATCGCAGTGACTGAGACCTTTTCTTGTCTTCAGGTAGAATTCCGTACTGCAGAAAGTTAACAAAGTCATTCCTCCAATCCCAAGTTAAATTATTGAAATTTACCTCATTTTTATCCTACTCGAGTGCCGAATGATATAAATGTATTACGGTAGCATTTTCTGCATTCGTTACTTCGGCAACAGATGCGAGATTAGCCAGTACATCCGCTTCTGCATTTTCCTCCCTGGTATTTGCACGATTTTCCATGATTGGAACTGTCTGATTAATTCTTGCGCCTTTTCCAAATATTGCTGCATTCGTACCTCTCTTGCTATGTAAGTCCCCTGCATCTGGTTAACTACCAGCTGCGAATCACTTTTGATTATAATCTGCTCTATCTCAAGTTTACGTGCCAGTTCCAGACCTGCAATTAAAGCCTCGTACTCTGCTTTATTGTTAGTAATGGGATAATATTTTATTGCTTGCCTTATGATTTCTCCCGAAGGTGGGATTACAACAATACATAAACCCGCTCCTTTAACATTCGAGGAGCCGTTAGTAAATAGGGTCCAAGTACCAGGATTAGATCCGGTGAATACCTATAGTTCCTTCACTGCTTTAGGAACTATTCCTGCACTAGGATGTGCCACAAAATCTGCTAAAACTTGAGATTTTATCACAGTTCTAGGTTGATACACGATATCGTATTCACTGAGTTCAATAGCCCATTTAGCTAACCTACCCGACAGCTCTTGCTTATGCAATATATTTCTTAGGGGATAGGCAGTTACTACAGAGATAGGATGGCATTGAAAATAAGGCCTCAATTTTCTAGATGCCATAATTAATGCTAAAGCATGTTTTTCTAAGTGATAATATCGAGTTTTAGTATCCAACAAAGATTTTCTAACATAATAAAATGAAGATTGTTTAACTTTATCTTCTCGTACCAATATTGCACTTACCGCCATTTCTGACACGACGAGATAGATGAGTAGCCTTTCTCCATCCTTTAGTTTAGCCAGTAGGGGTGGATTTGACAAATATGCTTTTAGATTTTTAAGAGCTTTTTGACATTCGTCAGTACACTCAAATTGGTTTTGCTTTTTCAATACTGAAAAGAACTTAAAAGTTTTCCAGGGGATTTGGAAATAAATCTTTCCAAAGCTGCTATCCTACCTGTCAACCTCTGCACTTGTTTTTTGCTCGTGACTATGTCTGGTATCTCCTCAATGGCTTTGATCTGTGCAGGGTTCACTTCAATACCTTGGTTAGAAACAAGAAAACCTAAAAATTTACCTGAAGCCACGCCAAAAGGCACATTTTTCTGGATTTAACTTCATATTGAGCTTGCGGAGAATCTGAAAAGTGTCTGAAAAATGCTAGATATGATCTCCTGCCTGCGCCAATTTTCCCAGCATATCATCAATGTAGATTTCCATAGTCTTTCCCAGATGTTCTTGAAATATTTTTGTTACCAATCTTTGGTACGTGGCTCCAGCATTTTTTAGTCCGAAAGGCATGGCTTTATAATAGTAAGTCCCCCTATCTGTGATAAATGAAGTTGTTTCTTCAGCTAAAGGGTCCATCTTTATCTGGTTATATCCTGAATAGGCATCTAAAAAACTTAACAACTCATGTCCAGCAGTAGAATCAATTAGTTGATCTATGTGCGGTAAAGAGAATGAATCTTTAGGACAAGCTTTATTTAAGTCAGTATAATCTACACAAACTTGCCATTTCCCATTCTTTTTTGGTACTACTACAGTATTAGCTAACCATTTAGGATATTTTACCTCTCGTATTGACCCAATTTTTAAAATATTTTGTACCTCATCCCAGATCACCTAATTTTTGAAGGATCCCTGCTTTCTTTTCTTCTGTTTGACATGTGGATACGATGGATCTTCATTCAATTTTTGGGTCATCACCTCCGGTTATATATCATATCTGAATGCGACCAAGCAAAGCAATCTGCGTTAGCTTGTAAAAATGACAAATTTACCTGTCATTCCCGAGCTTAGCTTCATTCCAACATAAACTTTTCTATTTGGCCATTGCTTGGAAAGTGTGATAGCCTCGAGTTCTTTGATTGTTGTTTTGATGTTTTCATTCTCTTCTGGCTCTTGAATGACATCAGGTCTTGAATCTACATCTGTCTGTCCTTAACTGTTTTCAGTTGAGGTTTGTGCTTTCATATCCTCAACTGAATTATATAGTTGCTATTTCTTATTTGTAACATTGGTTACTGTGCTTGAATTCGCAACTGAATTGATACTTTTAAGCCTCCTAATCTCCACGGATTTGTTGAATTCCCCATTGCGAAGGAAACTTAATAACTTGATGTAATGTAGACAGTACAGAATCCATATCATTAATCCACGGCCTGCAAAGAATTATATTATAAACCATGTCTGTATCTATCACCTGGAAATTTGCATCCTTGACAACTTCTTCTGCAAATGTAGTAAGCATTATTTCCCCTTTTGTGACAACCCTTGAATTATCAAATCCAGATAAGGTACGTGCTTTCGACACCATCTTGTCATCAGCTTGCATCTCATTTACCACTCTCAGAAGAATAATATTTATGAAGCTACCTGGATCAATCGATACGCGTTTAACATTAGTATCATGTACAAGTAAAGATATTACCAGCGCATCACTGTGAGGCATTATCAAACCATCTGCATCAGCATCATCAAACATTATACTGTTTTCCTCCAAAACTTGGTGAACTCGCTTCCCATGGGTAACCGTGACTTTTGATGTCTTTTTTACAATTATATGTGTCACGCCATTGACCTCTTCTCCCCCGCTTATCACGTTAATCGTTCTTCTTGGTGACAGAGGTTTCAGAGGCTCTTGTCTATTCTTCATATAAGATTGCTTACATTTCTCACTGAACAAGTCAGTTAAATAACCTTGCTTTAACAAATGCTCTACTTCACCTTGTAATATTCTGCAATCTGCTGTTTTATGATGGTCATTATGAAACTCGCACCAAAAATCTAGATTTCTTCTGCTAGGGTTGGATCTCATTTCTTTAGGCCACCGCACCTTAGCTCCCATACTTCTTAGATCAACTACTAACTCGGAAGTGCTAATAGTGAAACTGTAATCATCAATTGATGTTTTATACTTCAATACCACACAAGAGAGGGGGGGGGGGGGAGGGTGATTTGTGTGGTACCCAATTTTCGCTTAACTTGATTATAGAAGGACCTGGTTCTTCTATGTGTTCCAACTACTACTGTTTGCGGAATAATAAGTAAAGAAAATAAAGAACACAAATATTTTTACGTGGAAAACACCTGGCTCAAAAGGTGAAAAAACCACGACCTACTACTCAGTAGGATTTTCCCAAACTTCCACTAAAATCACTGAGCCAAAAACTACATTTACAAAAACTCTTTTGTAAACCTAGGATTAACTCTAATCCCGTTGTGGCACACAGCCTCAACTACAGCGACAACTTCAAGTTAACTCTAACTTAAACACTCTAAGTACCTAATATAGTTGCGTCTATAAAATCTAAAAGGTACAATGTAAAATCACCTACTACAATTGAACTAGAATAAAAGATAGACACTTGGAACTGGTTCTTCTATCTGGTTCAAGTAGCTTCAGGATTGCACGCTTGAATCACACATAAATTACTTGCAAAATTGCCTTGCTATTTTGCTCTCAATTCACGTTTAACTTCTGCTTATGTGCATTACCTGTAAAAGAGAACAACACTGATATTTAAGGAGTTAGTCATAAGAGATTGTCTAGGATACATATGCTACTCTTCCATCGTGAAAGAGTTCTAGTTGATCTCATACTCTAACTCTTATCCTTTACTTAAACCGTGTTCTCTTTGTATAAGGAGTCTTTCTCCTTATCCAATATGCAAACTTTTCGATCATGATCAGGAGATATCACTTTTGATAAGATAGGCTTATCTCCTTCACGTGCATCTCACATATTTGGGTTGATCACTAGTGTGCCTTACAAGATGGACCTGGTCCATGACTGAGTTCTTTTGTCAATCTTCAAAACTTCACTCTTACTTGGGCCAACAAATTCTCCCTTTTTGATGATGACAAACTCTGTGCTTTTTACTCGCTTAGGCCCTGTAAGCACTCAACTGATTCATCAATACAAAGTTTAGAAAATTTACTTATCATCAAGGACCAGGTTAATTAGGTTATAAAAATCACATATTCACAATATGTAAAGCACAATATCTCTTTCCCCTTTTGGTATCATCCGAAAAGTTGCATAAACAAAGTGTGGTTCCCAGATTTTAATAAGTACTCATGGCCACTGGGGCAACTGCAAGTGCAATCATGGATCAATCATCAATAATCAAGCAAACATATTTAAACTATCAAGGAAATATTAACAGTCAACAAGAGCAAAAATAGTAGATATCATTGAAAGAAGATATGTTGCTGCCACAATCCACAACTGGAAAGCAAAACTATTCAAAACATGAGCAAAAAGAAAGAAAAATCCCTAATCTGGGTCACTGAAGGTACTAGACAGGTTCAGGAGACAAAGGCTAGAATTCCTAAGGCTTGGAGGAGCTAGAGGGTTGGTTTTGGGCTTGGAGAAGATTCAGCATATTGTGAAGAATCCCATCATTCTTCTCCTTTTCCTTGGTAAGCTCAGTTCTGAGAGCATCCCTCTTTGATTCAACCTCTGCCACTCGAGCCTTTAGCCTAGCTATCTCAGCATCCTTGGCCTCACTTTCCTGAACAAGAGCTGTCTTCTTGGATGAACCAAGTTCATTTGGAATGGCATTGACTAAACAGTCACAAGAAAGCAAAGCAGATTTATTAATGCCAAAATAATCCTTGCTTGTGGCCATTTCCCACTTCTTCAGAGGCACATTGCACCTATCTAGAACAGTAGTCAGAATAAACCCATAAGGGGTGGCATGAGCCTTGGAGCCATTGATGACCCTGTCTAGTAGCTTGATGATGAATGCAGGCCAGTTAATTTGCCTTCCACTTTCAAGGCACTCCATCAGAACTAAGTCCATATAGTTAGCAATATGCCTTCTCTCCTGCCTGGGCAGTAGGCACTTGTTGACAAACTCAAAAAAGACTTTGTGTTGTGGCTTGATGTCACTTTTGTGCACAAACTTGGCCTCATTCACTTCTTCAACATCACAAAATCTCCTAGTGATTGCAAGGGCAGAAGGAAGGGAATCCAGACTAGGCCATCTTTGCCTAGTATAGTCATCGTATCCCTCAGCAGGTATGTCAAGAATTTCTCCCAACTTCTCTGCATCGAAGGTCACTTGGACTCCTTTGACTTTGCTTGTAACTCTGCCATCTTTGACCTCAGCATTCGCCATGAATTCAATGATTTCATTTCTGGCCAATCTCCCATCCATCTGAAGGACCATGTCCTTCCAGCCCCGAGCAGCTAGGGTGTCAACCAAACGAACCATTCCTGGTTCCACCAAATATTTCAACAATCTTCCCTTCAGAATTTTTCTTTTGCCAAACATGACATCTTGTCTTGTTCACCCTCAGACTCATTCTCTTCTTCACCACTCCATTCCTCATCTTCAGAGATTGTAACTTGTTTGGTTTTCATTGCAGACCCCGTCCTCTTGGCCAATGCAGGCTTAACAGTCTTAGACACAGATGAAGACTTCTTGGGAGAAGTCTTGGTCTTTTTGGGTTTGGGGGTCTGAACCTCCACTGTTGTATCTTTCTCCTGATGGACTTGTTCCATCTCCTCAACATCAACAGCTTCAGAGGATTCTGCAACCTTACCCTTTCCTTTGTCCATCCTCTTTCTCTTGCTTTCAGCCAAAGCTTTTTGAAAGTCACTCTCAACCTGTTTCACTCTACTCCTTGTGGCTCTTCCCCTTGGCAAAGGAATTTCAGTAGTTGTTGGGGAGGAGGCCTTTCGTTTCTTGGAAGGTTTAGCAGTGCTGGGGGCTTTTGGTGTTGGAGTTCTCCTCTTCTTTGGATCATAACTTGCTCTTACCCTTTTCAGAAGGTCTGCTAGGGTTTCTTCAATTGATGAACCAGGTTTATCTCCCTGTGAACTTAAATTAACTAACCCCTCAGCAGTCTCCCCTGAACCACTTCCCCCTGACTTCTTGCCACTTTCTTCCACAGTTTCCTGTGCAACCCCATAAATAGCTGGTACAAGCAATTCAGAAATGGGTGAGGAATCAGCCACTCCTTTTCCTTTTCCCCTTACATCACCACATTCACCCTCTCTCTCTCTTTTTCTTTTTCAGTTTTATTTTTACCTCCACTCCTTCCTAACTTAGGTATTTCCACATCCCTGATAGGCCCAACCAAGACGAACCTATTTTCTAAATTTTCAGTCAAAGAAGAACTTACCTTAGAAGGGGATTTTTGAGCCTTCTCCGAGTCAGAAGACCCAGGTCCATCCCCCTTACTAGTAGATTTGTACGAATCAGAATCAGAGTCAGAATTTTGGACCTGACCTGCCTTTAATTTCTCATTCAATTTCTTTGACAAAGCACCAGATGCCACCATTTTGCGAGCAAGCATTTTTACTCGTCTTCTCCTAGGTTGAGGAGTCGTGGTAGGTTGGGGAGGGGTGGATAAGTCATAGGGAGTAGGTTGTGGAGGAGTTTCAGGGTTATCTTGGGGGTTCGACATTATAGCTTATTGCTTGAGAGAGTTTGAGAGTTGAACTTTTAGAGAAGAAGGCAATTTACAGTGAAGAAGGTTTTTGACGGTTTTGGATTATGAGGGTGGCAGGAATTTGTAATGAGTATTTAAAGGGAAAGACTTATTTAATGGATAACGGTAGCTTTAGCAATTAATTAGAGGTCTAATCAACCTGAAATTGCAGGTTGAACGAACGGTTAGGCTTCCCTAGATTTTAGGCAATTTTTGTAGTGAGAATTCTAATAAGGTCGGAACTAGTTCAAAAACAAACGGATAGAATTTTCTAGGGTGTTGAACATTGGTAGGACTCTGCTCATGATTTAAATATTTAATTTTCTAATTGTGCAGAGTATAGAAAACATACCTTGTCGTTCAAATGAACTAATACTGAGAACCAGGTTCTTCATTTAGAATTCTCTTGATCATGCATCAATTTACCAAAATAGAGAAAATTGTGTTAGAGATTAGTGAGTCATATCAACACTAGTCACAAGAGTATACTATTGAAAGTATGAGACTGAGTAAAAATTAACTAGGATATTTACACAAGTTCCAGATTTACTAGCTAATTTTTTTTTTCAATTTTTCCTTTTTTTTCCATTGTGCATTCTGAATTGGTCCCATTAGGTGATCTTAATCATCCCTAATTCTAACCTGTTCCTCTCAAAGCTTTCTCTACTCAGTGCTTTAGTAAAGATGTCAGCAATTTGTTTATCAGTAGCACAGAATTCTATAGTAATCAATCCTTTCTCATAGTTGTCCCTTAAGAAATGATGTCTAACATCTATGTGCTTAGTCCTCTTATGATGAACTGGGTTCTTTGTCATACTTATAGCACTATTGTTATCACAAAAAATGGGGATGGAACCAATTTCAATGCCAAAATCCATTAGTTGCTGCTTGATCCACAGCAGTTGGGCACAACAAGAGGCAGCAGCAACATACTCAGCCTCAGCAGTGGATAAGGCCACTGAATTCTGCTTTTTAGTGGCCCATGATACCAGACATGAGCCAAGAAAATGAGCCATACCTGAGGTGCTTTTCCTATCCACAAGGAAACCTACATAGTCAGCATCAACATATCCTACTAGATTAAAGTTACTACCTTTAGGATACCAAAGACAAAGATCAGTAGTGCCTTTCAAATATCTCAGTATCCTCTTGACAGCAGTTAAGTGGGATTCCTTAGGATTGGCCTGAAAACGAGCACAAAGCCCTACACTGAACACTATGTCAGGTCTGCTAGCAGTAAGATGCAAAAGTGAGCCAATCATTCCCCTATACAACTTTTGATCAACAGATGAACCAGGTTCATCTATGTCTAATTTAGTTGCTGTTGCAATGGGTGTGTCTATTTCTTTTTATTAATTCATTTTAAACTTCTTAATCAACTCTTTTGCATATTTCTGCTGATGGATCATGGTTTCATTTGGGTTTTGTTTGATCTATAAGCCTAAGAAAAAATTAAGCTCACCCATCATACTTATTTCAAATTCACTCTCCATTAATTTTGCAAAATCCTTACTCAGTTTTTGAGTGGTTGCCCCAAAGATTATGTCATCAACATATATTTGTACTACTAGTAGATCCTTACCTTTTTCCCTCAAGAATAGAGTGCTGTCAATCTTACCTCTTTTGTAGCCATGTTCAAGCAGGAATTTGGTTAGACGTTCATACCATGCTCTAGGAGCCCGCTTGAGTCCATATAAGGCCTTGTCCAATTTGTATACATGATCTGGACATTCCTTACTTTCAAACCTTGGAGGTTGTTTGACAAAGACTTCTTCCTTTAGGTAGACATTGTAACTGTTCCATCTTCATCAAGTTTGTTTCTGAAGACCCATTTAGTGCCAATCACTGACCTGTCCTTGGGTCTTGTGACCAGATGCCACACTTGACTTCTTTCAAACTAAATGAGTTCATCTTGCATTGCATTCACCCAGTCTGCATCCTGCAAAGCTTCAGCAACATTTTTAGGTTCAATAAGAGATAAGAATGCATCAAAAGCACACAGATTCTTTAATTGAGATCTGGTTTTAACTCCAGAAGTTGGATCAGTAAGGATGTTCTCAATGGGATGAGAACTTTGATACTTGTAAGGTTTCACGACCAACTGATTTCGGTTTGGAGTTTCTCCCATGTTTTGTTGCTGAGGAACAAGCTCATGAACAGGTTCCATTTGGGAGTTAGATTCATTTCTTCTTTGTTCAGTTCCCCCTGTCAGGTTGCCCCGGATGGAAGAACCTGTTCCATCACCTGTTCCTTCTTTTGGTGCATCTTCATCTTGAGCTGTGACTTCACTCAAGTCTCTTACCAGCCCAATAACTTCATCTTCATGTTCCTGTCTCTCAGAAAGAATGTTAGTTTCATCAAAAACAACATGTACACTTTCTTCTACACACAAAGTTCTTTTGTTGTACACTTTATAAGCTTTGCTATGTGAAGAATATCCCAAGAATACTCCCTCATCACTTCTGGGATCAAACTTACCTAGGGAGTCCTTTCCATTATTGTGAACAAAGCACTTGCATCCAAATGCCATAAGATGGGATATATTTGGTTTTCTCCCTTTAAGTAACTCATAGGGAGTCTTCTCTACAAGAGGTCTGGTCATGCACCTATTTATTATGTAACATGCAGTATTTACAGCCTCTGCCCAGAAGCTATGAGGCAGTTTACTAGAAAGAAGCTTAGTCCTAGCCATATCTTCAAGAGTTATATTCTTTCTTTCTACTACTCCATTTTGTTGAGGAGTCCTAGGTGCAGAGAAATTATGATCTATACCATGCTCATCACAAAATTCAGCAAACTTAGCATTTTCAAATTCAGTTCCATGATCAGACCTAATTGATGCAAGTTGATTTCCTAGTTGTTTTTGAGTTTTTCTAACAAAGGCAGTGAACATGTCAAATGCTTCATCCTTAGATGTTAAGAACAATACCCAAGTAAACCTAGAGTAATCATCAACAATTACCATCACATATTTCTTACCACCTCTGCTCAATGTTCTCATTGGACCAAAAAGATCCATATAGACCAGTTCCATCGTCCTGGTCGTGCTTACCATCTTCTTGCTTTTAAAAGAGGATCTTACCTGCTTCCCCCTTGCACAAGCCTCACAAAATTTGTCTTCCTTGAACTTGATGTTAGGTAATCCTATCACCAGGTCCTTGGAGACTAATTTGTTGAGTTGATTTAGACTTGCAAGACCAAGTCTTTTATGCCACAGGAGGGGAGTCACTGTCCAACACACTCAAGCAAGTGAGTTCATTTTCTGATAGAGTGGACAAATCTACAATGTAAATATTGTTAACTCTTTTTTCCTGCAAAACAATCTTGTCAGTGGTAAGATTAATCACAAAACATTTTGTAGAGGTGAATGCTACCAAGTTACCTCTGTCACACAGTTGTGATACACTGATTAGGCTATATTTCAAGCCATCTATCAAGTAGACATTCTCAATGGAATGTGAGTCTGTCTTACCTACCTTTCCAACCCCAATAATCTCACCTTTCTTCCCATTTCCAAAGGAGACATTACCTCCTTTTAAGTCTTCAAGTGAAAGGAACTGGTTCTTACTTCCAGTCATATGTTTTGAGCAGCCACTATCCATGTACCATATTTGGCTACTTCCCTTCACTTGGACCTACAAAATAAAATCAGGGGTTAGTCTTAGGAACCCAAACTAGTTTGGGTCCCTTTCTATAGGGAAATGGGTGAATTAGATTCCTTTTGGCCCATCCTGGCAGCCTGTTTTTCTCTTGAACAAAGGTTTTGTTCTTTTGACTGGCCTTTTCCTTTGCATTACATTCACTTTTGTAATGACCAGTCTTGCCACAGTGCGTGCAGATTTTCTTTTCAAGAAGTGTGATGTACTTGCTTTTGGGATCCTACTTAGGTGCTGGGGTCCCATAGCCAAGTCCTCTCTTGTTGCTACTGTGGTGCTCTTATAGCCAAGATAGTGTATCAGAAGACTTATTCCATTTGCAAGTTCTGTCTAGTTCATGCTTTACCTTCCCTAGGTCTTCTTTTAAGACTCTTATTTGTTCTTGTTTCTTGTACAACTCATCCTTCATTTTTCCTAGATTTTCTTCTAAGGTAATATGTGTGTGATCAGCCTTCTTCTTACCTGTTCCTAATTTCAGTTTTAAATTTTCAGATCTAAGTTCTAAGATACTAGTGTCAAGTTCAAGAACCTGGTTCTTCAACTCAGTATTTTTACTATCGCTGTCACTAGCCCTAGATTCTAGATTTTTGCACTTGGCTTTTAAGATCACACACTCCCTAGACAGCTGTTCCTTCTCATTGTTTATTACCTCAGACTCATCAATTAAGTCTAGCAATAATTCAGATAACTTTTCTTTAGACAAAAATTTAATCTTGTCTTTGAGATGAGTCACACTTACCTCTTGTTCATTATCTGATTCTCCAATGGCCATAAGTGCTTGTTCATCTCCACCTTCATCTTCTGAATCCTCATATGAGGTTTCTCCCCAAGCAGCAACCATAGCCTTTGTTGATCCTTTGTTCCTTATGGGTTGAACCCGTTCCTTCTTCATGTTCCTTCGTTCAGCCCTTTCCTTCTTCCATTCGATTTCCCACTGAGGACAATTCTTGATCATGTGGTCAGTCTTGCCACATTTGTAGCAGCCCTCGTTGGTCTGTTTCTCAGGAGCCCTTGGTTTGTTGAAGGTTGTACCTCTTGAAGAACCCTATCCTCTCATCAAGTACTTCTTGAAATCCCTTGTGATCATGGTCATTTCATCATCCTCTAGATCTGCACCTTCAGCTATTGTGAGAGCCAGGCTCCTTTCCTTCTTGGGTGCATCCATTTTCATGGTTTGCCTTCTCAGTTCATAAGGAGTGAGATCTCCAATCAGCTCATCCAACTTAAGAGTAGCAATGATCTTTGATTCCTGAATAGCAGTGATTTTGCTTTCCCAAGTTACTGGTAATACCCTTGTTAGGATTTTCTCAACCTTGTCTTCTTCAAGGATAATTCTTCCAAGAGATTTAAGTTCATTTGTTAGTATTGTGAACCTTGTGTACATCTCCTGGATAGTTTCTCCTTCCTTCATGGTGAAATTCTCATATTGAGAATATAACAGTGTTCCTCTTGATCTCTTTACTTGAGGAGTTCCTTCATGGGCCACTTGTAGAGTGTCCCATATCTCCTTAGCAGTGGTACAACTTTGAATCCTGTTGTACTCGTCTGGACCTAGTCCACACACAAGCCATTTCTTGGCCTTGGAATTCTTTTCCCATTTCTTCAAATCTTCCGCAGTGCAGTCAGCTCTTGTCTTTGGCACGTCCACTCCCTCAGCATTCTTCTTTGTAGTAGCCAGGGGACCATCAGTGACTATGTCCCAGAGTTCATAGTATTCTCCTATGATGTGGTCTCTCATCCTGTTCTTCCACCAAGAATAGTACTGACCATTAAAGAGTGGGGGCCTAGCAGTGGATTGTCCTTCCCAGTTTTCAGGTGGTGCACTCATCTTGATCTGTTCCTAAGGTGTTAACCTCTTCAAGGATAACCTGCTCTGATACCAATTGATGTTTTATACTTCAATACCACACAAGAGGGGGGGGGGTGATTTTTGTGGTACCCAATTTTTGCTTAACTTGATTATAGAAGGACCTGGTTCTTCTATGTGTTCCAACTACTACTGTTTGCAGAATAATAAGTAAAGAAAATAAAGAACACAGAGATTTTTACGTGGAAACCACCTGGCTCAAAAGGTGAAAATAACACGACCAACTACTCAGTAGGATTTTCCCAAACTTTCACTAAAATCACTGAGCCAAAAACTGCATTTACAAAAACTCTTTTGTAAACCTAGGATTAACTCTAATCCCGTTGTGCCACACAGCCTCAACTGCAGCGACAACTTCAAGTTAACTCTAACTTGAACACTCTAAGCACCTAATACAATTGCTTCTATAAAAGCTGAAAGGTACAATGTAAAATCACCTACTACAATTGAACTAGAATAAAAGATAAACACTTGGAACTGGTTCTTCTATCTGGTTCAAGTAGCTTCAGGATTGCACGCTTGAATCACACATAAATTGCTTGCAAAATTGCCTTGCTATTTTTCACTCAATTCACGTTTAACTTCTGCTTATGTGCCTTACCTTTAAAAGAGAACAACACTGATATTTAAGGAGTTAGTCATAAGAGATTGACTAGGATACAGATGCTACTCTTCCATCGTGAAAGAGTTCTAGTTGATCTCATACTCTAACTCTTATCCTTTTCTTAAACCATGTTCTCTTTGTATAAGGAGTCTTTCTCCTTATCCAATATGCAACCTTGTCGATCATGATCAAGAGATATCACTTTTGATAAGTTAGGCTTATCTCCTTCACGTGCATCTCACATGTTTGGGTTGATCACTACTGTGCCTCACAAGATGGACCTGGTCCATGACTGAGTTCTTTTGTCAATCTTCAAAACTTCACTCTTACTTGGGCCAACACCAATCCTTGCATTTGTATTAGCATTACTGTCTCGCGCATCTCGCCCTTTTCCGAACTTGGATGATGAACCCGCATCTCTATATCTTGATCTAGAATCATACCATATGTTTTCTTGCTTAGACCGTGAATCCCTTCCTGTAGGTCCGATGTAAGGTTCGTACTTATTTTTACCGGACCTTTTTTCAGATTCTGATCGTCTCGAACTTGTTCTTTCATGACCTCTTACCTGAGTGATCGTGTCTTCTTCTATCAGCAACTTTGTGCTGTACCTACTGTACACATCATTCCATGTTGTGGAAGGGAATTCTCGTAAGCTTTCCTTAAGTCTCCTCATGGCTTCTGAGCTTTTTTCATTTAAGTTACTTGCAAACGCCATAGCTGCCCAATTATTAGGTACTCGTGGTAGCATCATCCTTTCACGTTGAAATCTATCCACAAATTCCCTGAGTAGCTTAGTATCCCATTGTTTTATTTTAAAGATGTCTTCCATCCTCTTCTCAACTTTTTGAGCTCCCGAATGTGCTTTTATAAATGAATCTGCAAGCTCAGCAAAATAATCAATAGAGTTTTCAGGTAAGAGAGAATACCATGTTAGTGCTCCTTTCGTGAGTGTTTCACCAAATTTTTTGACCAACACTGATTCAATTTCTTGCTTGATTAAATCGTTGCCTTTCACGCCAATTGTAAATGTTGTTACGTGACCTCGTGGGCCGGTTGTTCCATCATATTTTGGAATATCAGGCATTTTAAACTTCTTAGGAATCGACAAAGGTGCTTCACTTGACTTCCAGGGCTTTTGTAAATATTTATCAATATCTACTCCTTTAATCACGGGTGGTACGCCAGGTATTTGTTCTATGCGATCATTCTGCTCTTTCATCTATTTCTGCAAAGTTAGTACCAAACTTTGTAAATAAGAATTATTGGGTGTACCTGACCTTCCATCTCGAGATTCACTGGGAGTTCCTCCGCTTTCTGAATTAGCAAGCCCCGAGCGTGGATTTTCTATAGTCGCGGTATTATTTGGAGGAGGAGTTGGTGGCGTAGTTGGCAATCCACTAACAAAAGCTTGGAGGGCGTTGTTGACATGTTCTGCTATTAAATATTTTAATGCGTCATGTTCGGCAGTCTGCTCGTCCCCTTGTTGATCATTCGTATGTGATGTTAATCTTTGAGGTGTTCCCTCTCGGGACTGTCGAGGAGATTCTTGTGGTGAAGGGATTGGTGTAGTTCCTCCCTCCTGTTAGTTTAGTTGGTTATTGTCGTTGGCAGTTGGCATGATTGTTTGTTAGAAAAGTGAATTTGGAAAGTGAAAAGATTGTCAGAGTCCCGGTAATGGAACCAATTTGTTTAACCAAAAACAAGTCTTCGGGTCAAAATCTAATTTTACAAGAAAACGGGTTACTGAACACCAAGTTTTACTTCACTTTCACAATGATATCAAAGGAAATTAATAAAAATAACTTAGGAAATCATTGATAGACAAATTGCAAAATGAGGGTAGAGAATTTCGAGAAAGCAGAAAAGTAAAGAGTGTATTACAATATTGTCTCCGATCTGTCCCTACAAATAGAATTTTGTGCCCTTATATAGAAACATACAATAGTAACGATTTTTCTCATATAATTTGGGTTGATTATGGGCATTAATGATATTGATTGCCTATTATCTCAGATATCTATAACTGGCGTATTTATTGCTATAAATGCCTCATATCTGTTTCGATTCCCCTTCCTTATTTACTTCCGGTTCATGTACCTTTACCTCTTTTTATTCTTTATTCATTCCGTCCTCATTTATTCTTCGCCAACTGTTAGGTCCGGTTCTCTTTTCCGTACCGTCTCGGGGGTATTTCTTCCCGTGCCTTCTCTTCCCTGTCAATTAAGAAATCCACTTGTCGCCATATTATTGTTCCTCGTGCCATGCCATGTCAGCATTCCAATATTCCACATGTAAGGCTTTTTCACCACAATACAACAGTATCTCAATGCCTAGTTAAGATAGGTACAAAATGGTCTATACACCATCTTTACAAAAGAAGAAAAAACATACATAAAGCCTCCTCTTAATATTTGGTTTTAGGCCACCAATACTGCTGAACCGCCCCCGGGTACTAGCTACCCTGTATTGCTCGGACTTCTAAAAAATTATATCATACCCGTATTAGATCTTTCAAAAATATACTACTTTTAGAGGATCCGGCGGCAATATTTTTGACGAGTACATAGATGAAAAAGACATTAATGTTGGTGCGATAATGGCCGCTACTTGACAAGACTGATGAAGACGAACCAATTGATGAAGATGAAACCAATATTACTTCAGCAATGTCCATTAGATACTCTGCGCTGCATACACAATTAATGAGTAGCTAGTTTGTACATTTAACTGTATGTATTAATGCCTATATGGAATTTCAATAATAGCCGGCGAGTTTTTTAAACAGCTCCTGAATCCTGTACTCTATGGACAGGTTCATAAGGTGGCAACTGTGGGTGTATCTTAGTAATCTTAAATTGAATTGCAAACTTTATGGATGTCTATTCTTCCTGTGAACAATATTTATTACACTCCATGAAGTAGGAAAAGTAGAAATCTTATTGTATATAAGCATTGGTAATTTACAATTAAATTTTGCCCTCGCAAGCCGATTATAAGTTACATTTTTGTGCTACGCTGAGGAGACTACGCTTGAGTTTCATAACAATGAGCAATCCTCAGTTCTCCAAAATTCCTAATACATTGCATACTAAATATCCTACTGGTGTATAACCTTTTTGATGTCTCTATAGATTGTTATACTCTTATGAATAATACATAGCAATTCCCACGAAATATTCTGAAAGAATAGGTGGCTTCAGGCAATATTTACAAGCCTTTTTACCTATGCATATCTACCTATCTAGTTTGGAAGTTCAATGTCTTAATAGCGTAAGCGTACATAAAGGCGAAAAAGGCTGCAAAACCAACCAAAACCACGGCAACTGGCGCCATGAAGTCCGGATTGTATCCGAAATGATCTTTAATGTAGTCCTTAATCCTTGGGTCTGGAAACACTCCTGGGACTTGGATAGTATCCTCCACATCACCATACTGTGACACAATGCTACCATAAACAGTCCATGCCACTGGACAGATCCAGTAATACCATATCCACCACTTGGGAATTCTCTGAGATTTTAAATGAGAAATATTAGTATCCCAGTCATGTTCACAATTATTTATATGTTTCAATGCCTGTAAAGAAGATTTGACTTACTGGTCTGGGGATGAAGAAACCGGAGAAAAGATTGAAAAGTGCATAGAAAGCTGCAGCAAAGATCGCGGCTACTTGGTGGTTGGGTGTGATGGAAACGGTCATCATTCCATAGTATGTCCAGTATAGGAAGGAGAAGAAGGTTACAAAATAGAACCAGAAGTATTTAGCTGCCGTCCACTCAAAGCCCACCATACCATACACTATAAGAGTATAGTATGTAGTTTGGACGAGTATATATGGTATTTCTGCAAATACCTACAAGCCAAATGTAATTATAGCAATTACTGAGACTGAGTAAGAAAATATATCCTAAATATATGATATGCATGCTTAGTATGTGTTAGTTTTGTCTTTTTCTTCCCTGGTGCTAGAGTTACCATTTAGTTGGATGATGGTTACCTGTGCCATAGCATATGGTAAAGCTGAATACATCCCAGCAGCCCTTTCTCTATAAAAGACGGTTCTTTCGACGGCTACAATTGGCTGTACGGTCGAACAATTATTGATTCCAACAAACAGCACAGCTGCATACATTGCCCCGATGACTGTCATTAGATCACCACTACTTTTTCTGTAGCACAGAAAAAACAGAAGATGGAGTTAGATTGCCTTTTAGATTGTCTGGTTTAAGCAATCATGTAAAGCCTCTGGGTTAACTTTAATTTAGAGATAGACCTTTTACTGCCAACATTCCAGAAAATTGTCCCAATCAATAGTGCTGCAGCCAGACTAAAGAAGAATCTGACAAGGTTATAGTCTGGACTTCTCCAGTAAGTCCACCATTGCTTCCATAAGCAGGATTTAAACTGACCCCATGTTGGCTGGGAAAATTGTGTGGTAAAATAGAGGTCTTTGGCTCCAGGAGGAGGTGCACTCAACTCTTTGACAAGAGCCTTATTTCGTCTGCATGAAGCCACATACATCATTACTTTCTTTTTTTTGGTTCTGAATGAGCCAAAGACTTTTGCAGTTCACTTATTTTGACTTACTGATGTAAAGCTGATGATCTGTAGTATTCAGCAAAATCCATTCCAAGTCGAGCTTCTGTGCCAATTGAACTCGCTTCTAGCATCCAGGTTGCTGGATTGTATTTCTCTTTAATTTTTTGAACTCCCGGAATTGCCTGCTTTAAATGATTCAATAAGTAAACTTTGCGTTGAAACTCATAAGCAAAAACTGAGGTGGTTATTTAGTAATTTGAATGTATAATTCAGCCATCATTAAGTACCTCGAAATATTCAATAATTTTCTGAGAATGTCGACCCAATGGACCTGCGTAGATTACTTGTCCTCCTCTTTTCATAAGAAGCAGCTGATGTGAAGAAGAAAGCACATATTAGAGAAAGGGGGATTAAGGAGCTAAGAGGCATTTTTTTCAGACTGGGTGGTGTGACAGTTGAGAAGATATCGTGTTTTACCTCATCAAATGCTTCAAATATATCAATACTTGGTTGATGTATTGTGCAGACAACAGTTCTCCCGGTGTCTACTGTGTTTCTTACAGTTCTCATAACAATAGCTGCTGCTCTTGCATCAAGACCAGAAGTTGGTTCATCCATGAATATAATTGAAGGATTCGCGACAAGCTCTACTGCAATGGTCAATCTTTTTCTTTGTTCCGTTGACAAACCAGTAACTCCTGGAAGTCCTACAATTGCATCCTTGAGATTGTCTAGCTCAACCAGATCCATTACTTCATCCACAAAAATCTGAAAAAGAAAAACTTTCAGTATTTATTCACTATAAAACTATTATAACATAATGAGGTGTCGCTCCATACCATCTTATCTTCTTTGCTGACTTCTTTAGGGAGCCGGAGGAAAGCCGAAAATATCAAAGACTCATGGATAGTTACTTGAGGTGAGTGTATATCAGTTTGTTCACAATATCCTGAAACTCTGGCAAATGTTTCTTGATTTTTTGGAAATCCAGATATTCTTACGTCACCTTCGATGTAGCCTCCAGTCTTACGTCCTGCTAGAACATCCATGAGTGTAGTCTTCCCTGCTCCACTGACTCCCATCAATGCTGTCAATACTCCTGGCCTAAATGCACCAGTTACTTCGCGAAGCAATTGAAGTTTGTCCTCTGTCACTCCTTGGTCCTTCATCTCCTGACAAAATCATTAAGTAGATTCTAATTCAGTCATAGAACACGCCCCGATAAGCAGATTGAGGAGCTGCACGGTTGAGCTGATTACAATTCAAGAATTAATTGCGCACTAATTATTGAGAAATGAGTGAAAGGATATGGCTCTTACAGGTGGCATGTCAACAAAATAGCTCACATCCTCGAAGGACATTGCCAGAGGGGTAAATGGCAGTATCATTCCTTTCTTTGCTGCAACACCATTTGCAGCCTCAAGATTTGCATCCTCATTTCTGTAGAGGCCACTAGAACTGGTACGACTGCTCATTCGTCGGATTTCCATTTCTCCTGCAAGAGAATTATATTATTGTAAGCATTACTTATATTCCCCAAACAGATTCTGTGATTGATGGGCTAAAGATCATACTTGTCTTATTTCCATCTGCTGCAGATAAGGATCGAGGGAGATCATCTCTCTTCGACTGGCTGATTTTAAGTCTAGGGCTTCCCGTGCTTTCTTCTTGATCAGCTTCCATATCGCTGGCCTGCTCTTTGGATAGTGTAGCTTGTGGCTTGTTTAAAGCTGATAGTTTGACAAAATATATAAAAGGTTTAGGTAATGCACTAAATAGCAAATCCTATTGTATATTTTAAGGAGGAGTGAGTACTTACGGCTGAGATACATAAGGACTAAGGTGAAAAGAACGTTGAAGAGAATTGTGAACCCTAGAAGAGCAGCAGCACCAATCCAGAACCATCGTCTTTCAGTAAAGACGTCAAAATTTTTCATCACTTGCAGACCCAATCTAGTAGTGCCATCTGGAGCCTGTGATGGATTACATATGGTTATGAACTTCGAAAAATCACATTGTTCCTATCTGGAGTTGCATCATGTTTCACTTGATAATATGGTCAAAAGAGGTAAAGCCAAGGAGAACGTAGAAGTGAACTTACAAATTTGTTCATCCACCTTGGAGCAAACATTTCGTTTACAGTGAAGGCATTGAACCCATAGGAAAGAGGTGAAACCCAATAGCCCCATCGCCACCAGTCTGGAATTGAGCCTGTTACAAGTAAAGCAGAACTTTCTCAGTGATTGAAACTTGTGAATAATCCCCCAGAAAGAGGACACCAAGATAAGATTGGAGTTCCTGAATGTTATTACTGAGACTAATGGTGTCAGCCTATCCGATGTACATATTCTATTACCTCCTTTCATTTTATCTTTTATTTTTAATTTGTAAAATTTATTGCCTTCAAGAATCAGCGCATTGTTATTGCTATATTATGTTGAATGGTATTATCTTCTACATGTTAATGATCTTGAACTAACCTCTAGGCAGGATGAAACCACCCAATAGGAACACAAGAAGGAGCATGAGTGCTCCACCAGTATTTGCAATAATCATAGTCCTACAAACTCCTGCAGTGAGCCTAAATAATCCAGCAGCCATTTGTTGGATCAGAAAAGTCAGCAGTGATTGCTTGAAGAACCTGAGCAAGAGAGAATACCAATAATGTTAATTTGTATACTCAGCCAAGGTATGCACATATCTCAATAAAACCACCAGCGACATATTATTTTAGAGTGCTGCATGCTTTGGCTAATCCTTTATATTATTGATGCAATAACTTTATCAGCTGTATTTGACATCTATTTAGAGATTCATATATACAATGAGAAAATGAGTGAAATGATTGTTGAGTTACCTGCTAGCTTCGGGGGCATAACCAATGGTATAGTATGTCATGACCATCCACACAATAGTCTCGAACACAGAAATTGGTACCTTTAGGAGCACAGTTGGTAAAGTGAAAGCCCAAGTTGGATGGAAGAGAAGGTCCCTATGCTTGTAAAAAACGGGAAGCCTCTGTATGATCATTGAGAGTTCAGAGAAACCGTTAAACATATTGATGACCATTCCAAATAGGAGTGCACCAACATAGGTAGCGCCATCATCAACAGTATTAGTGTGCATTTTGGTCCTCAAGAACACAGTTGATCCGATGAGTGCAACGATGATGATTTGCACGGTCTTGAAAACGTAAACAAAAGAGTTTCTCTTGATCAAAAGCCATTCCTTGTCAAAGTTTGTCTTTAGAAGCTCTAGTGTAGGGACAGTGTACTTCTTGAATATTAGAGCTGCTGGGTGACTTCTTGTTTTGTCATAGGGAACAGAGAGCTCATTTTCTATACGTAAGCCGACGTGGAAGCGCTTGAATCTCTTTGCAAATTCAGTTACTGAAATGTACTGGTATGGTCTCTGTCTATTTGCCCAGTACTGCTCTTGGTCCTTTCTTGAGGTAACCTATTCAACACGTTACATGTTAGATTATGCTGGAATTACAAATGGGATTTAACTCATATGCATTACAAATGGGATTTAACTCATATGCATTACAGTGTAAAAAGTATTTACACAATCAGCGTAATGCAACTTGTGATAGCAGGTTGTCTGCTTTATTTTCAGGTTACTAATCCACTTATTATGAGCTTGTTGCTTGCAGCCGCATCCATGTCATGACTTTTGGAGGATCTGACACATATCTAATGGTAGTATTTTCAAAGGATCCGAGCAACATAGATTATGAGTGGTTAGCTACCTACATTATCTTTTAGGTGACCTGAAAATAGGTTATTTAAAATGCATGCCAGTTAGCTTTTTAAGGTTCATTTAATGATTACCTCTTGCAAGAAGTCAGCAGTACCCTTTCTTTCCGGACATTTAAAACCACAAGTTTCAAAGAACTCGAGGACATGTTCACGTGGGCCCTGGTAAACAATCTGGCCTTCAGATAAGAGAATGATATCGTCAAAGAGATCAAATGTCTCAGGAGCAGGCTGGAGGAGAGACATCAAAACAGTGGCCTCAGTGAGATGTACAATCTGCTGTAAGCATTTCACTATCTGAAATGTGGTGGAGCTGTCCAGTCCAGTAGATATCTCGTCCATGAATAGTGTTTTTGTTGGCCCAACGATCATCTCACCTGCACCAAGCCTAACATTATTAGCCCATTACTATAGCCGATGAACGAAAAAATTTATTTTGTGCCTCACACAACTGGCACTAGGGGTGAGGCCTCTTTTTTGTCTCGCAATTTTGTGGAGCCAAAAAATATAAGATATGAGTCCACAAATTTGTGAGATAAAAAGAGGTCTCACACAAATAATAGCAGTTGTGTGAGGCACACCATAAAACTTCTCATATGATATTAAAAAGAATATAATTTCTGTCATTTTTCATTAGATGTCTACCATTCTTTTTTTATCTGTAATAAAATAAAGTTTAATTTATTTAAGAAGCAGTTATTAAAACTTTTGATACTAACAAATACTTTCTAGTTGTACCAAATTGCTACGAGTTTCCTTTTTTGTAATATCATGTTAAGGTTCTTTTAATTTCTTTTTCTTAGTTATATCGGTAGTTTAGGGAAAAAACTAAGTTTTTAATACTAGTTTCTATTATTATACGTTTCTTTAAAAGTTAAAGCTAAGCAGTAAATATGTTAGCAGGTCCACTACAAGTAAATTATAATGGACCAAATTAAAGCTCCACTTTAACATTTTCCAATTTTCCTATAAGCACGTTTTATTCTCATTTTGAGGTGTCGCGTAGGAAAGTAAAACTTATGCTTTTGAATGAGACAAAGTCTTAATTAAGACAGTCGATAATTCAGAATATAGTCAAATTAATTAAGTCAGGTGAAGCAGCTAATTTGGTGGTCATCCAACAATAAAGTGCGTTAAAGTCGCGCAGACTTATGTGGGAGACTGTGAGGTGTGGTTTGGTATGGCAAAATATTTCTAGATATAATCATGGGAGGACCTGTATTTAAACAAATTATATATATATTATTAATACAGCATAATTTAATCTGTTATAATAATTTATTAATTTTTATTTCCAAGTTATTAGATCGTATTTGTTATAGTCTGGTACTCGCTGTTGAAGGTAATTTATCTTGATAATATAAAAATATTATAGACTGTTAGTGGATATTATTTACACTCTTTTTACAAACTATTGTGGAAATGGTAAGGGAAAGGGAATTTAGAATTTAACCTGTAGTGACACGCTTCTTCTGGCCACCAGAAATGCCTCGTATCATTTCATCCCCAACAATGGTGTCCCGACACACATCAAGTCCCAAAATCTGCACATTTTTTAACTTTTTTTTAGTTCACCACAATTCCAACTGCAATATTGGTATATTTATTTCAACAACCAACGTTTTGTTTGTTTACCTAATACCGCTTTTTTCCACACAAAAAAAAAAAAAAATTCAAGCTATTTTTTTTCTTGTGCAGAAATAATAAGTTATAACCAATAATAAAAAAAATTCCTTTTCTAAATAGAAGTCAAATCTCAAAGACGTCAAAGGGCTGTGCTCAGTAGACTTAAACATCTGAACATTAGAGAGTTGGTGAGTGGAGACTTTTGACCCGAAAACAGAAAACAACGAAATTTCAAGAAAGGGTGGGAGGAAACAAGAAAGTGGTTAGTTCAGACACATCAAAACCTAATATTTTCAAAAGTCGATTACAAGTTGTAAGTAGATGCCAAATTCCCTCTTTTTTTTATTGCTTAATGAAACATAAAGTCAAAAAATAAAGAAATTTAGAAAGAAATGGTAGGGTCTTAGTCTCACCCTGAGTGTGTAATCAGTAATTAGGCTGCTTTCAACTCCCTCCATAGCAGTTGCCTAAATTACAACATTGAAAGAAACATCATAATGTTAGTATATTGTTGTGACATCACGTAAGGGATTAAAGAAAATACTATAGTAAATATTAAAAAAAAAAGTTTAATTTCTTAGATCATGAAAATGTGTCATATTTACAAAGTCACTTTTGGTTACCTTCATGAAAAGATCGATTTCAGCCTCCGGAAAGATTCCAGCATCCCTTTCTCTCCTTGCAAGCTCCGTCAGCAGTTCTAAGAATTTACATATACTTTTATAAGTAAAAACAAATACATATACCCTCACAAAATATAAAGAACTTGTAGTACTTTTTTTACTTTGATGTTGTATAACATTGACTGAAATGAGCTTAAATGGAGCGACAGTAATTAAAATTCAAATAACAGACACAACATGCTTGGGATTGAGAAGTAATACCATATCGAGAGCCGACCCCTTGGCATCTAGCAGAGAAATCAAGAGTTTCTTTAACAGTCATTTCAGCAACGTGAACATCATTTTGACTAATGTATGCCGATGTTTTCTGTGGTACAAATTCCTTTAATCCGTGCCCATTGTAAGTGATTTCTCCTCTAACCTGTTTCATAATTTTCATATAGTAATTAACATGCTTGTTTAATGTTCACAATTTACATTTACAATAAAATAATAGTATGAAATGGGAACGCAGCAAATAATTAATTAATTATAAGCATGATTAGAAGAAACTGACCTTTAAGGTAGGGTCTAATTTTCCAGCCAAAGCCAACAGAAGGGTCGTTTTCCCAGAAGATGGTGGACCTAATAAAAGAGTCATCCTGTGGAGATTGTGTTTACACATTTTTACAAAGAAAAGTCAGCATGGGATAATACGTACCCTTTGACAAATTGGATGCTTCTCATTTTCATAAAGTAAATTAAATACTCTAGCTTGTTTGGCATTGGAATTTTAAATAATAGTATATGACAAGAAAATTGAATTTATTACTATGTAATAGTCTATAATTAGTAGCATGCGGCTATAACAATTAAAAGCAGCATAAGAGGTCAAGTAAGAAGGCTAACGAAAATATTAATAAGAATTAATTACCTAGAGGGTTTGATTATTCCAGAAGCATCTTTAAGGATGGTAAGTTTTGTTTTCTCTGCCAAATTAATTCCAACACAACTCAAAGCTGATTCAGCAATATTTCTGGCAGCATTAGGTAGCGTAGGAAGAGCTCTGTCGCCGATATAGCAATCTGCCTCTATAGTTAAATGCTCGTACCGAACTTCTACTGTAGGAAGTGTTATCCCAACTCTGCAACCACACAATCATATATATGCAATTAACTTTAAGTAAATTATCGAAATTAATTTAGAAGTTTACTAGATTTTAATACGAGTTTAACTTCTGTACACAGACAGTATAAAAGATAATTCATCATACTATCAGTCACCTAAACAACATTCATAATTAATCGCCCAAAAATGAATGTAATAACATAAAAATTAAGACAAATTACATGCTAGAACAAGTCAAAATACAAATTTTAGTTGTATACCCCACAAGTTAGGGCATTTTTTAAATATTATATGCGAGGACGTGTTGAAGTAGTTGACCGAAGAACTTTTTTCCTCGATGGTTTGTCAGAATACACGTAAGGATGGAGACAACGTATTCGGCAATCAGCATACTTAGCTGTATTGACTTTTTGGTAAATGGTTCGTACATGCCTTCATTGATTCCTAAAGCTACACGACTTGATCACCGTTTCTAATTAATTTTTCGTCTTTTCCTTTGTTTTAACATAAAAAACAAGATGATTTGAGGCAAGTGTAATCTGCATTAAGTTTGCAAAACAACCACAAACAACAAACCAAATATGTCTCAATTCTCACATGCAAATTTAATTCGACTATATAAATTCTTGATATTCAGGTCGCTTCATTTAAAACTTGTCATAGTCCAATAGTACTATTTAACTATAAGTAAGACTTTAAATAAAATAAAAAATGTATGTTTATTTGTGAATAGAGCGGTTCAATAATATTGGTTTTGGGTTTGTTAGGTTACAAAAGCATATTCCCTTCACATGACTTAGAAAAACAAAAGCAAGGATTTGGTTAGCGCAAGTTGCAAATATTATGATGCAATGCATACGGAAGAATCGATTCATAAAATGTGTGACATGATTTGTAGTCGTTGGAGATTTGACTCATTCTTATAATTAAACCGAAGACACTTGTATAACAAAGATAACTTCACCAACCCATCCCACCCACAATAGAAATAAAAAGATATTTTTCATCAAAATGAAAATTAAAACATCCCTCTCTTGCCTACAGCTCTACGATCACAATCATAATCGATCGCTTCATTAGTAGCATAGTTGTAACGAAGTTATGTAAATTAAATTACTTTACCATATATATATATATATATATATATATATATATATATATATATATATAGAATCCCTTTAAGATAAGCAAGGGTGAAGCCACCTTTTGCTAAGGGTGGTCAATATTGCAAAAAATTATATGATGTATATAAGTAAAATATTAATTTTAGAAGTATAAAATATATATTAAATACCCTTTATCGGAAATTTTTTGTTACTTCTTTTAAGTCTGGACACCCTTGAAAAAACTTCTGGCTTCGCCACTAAAGATAAGGAAATTGGAAATTATTTTAGGTCACAAGTTCGAATTTCATATGTATCAACTTTTTTTCTAAAATTTACTTGTTAGAATTTCTTACTCTTTTAATAGTCCCAAACTTCTTCTCCTTCATTCTAATGAACTTACATAGATAAATAGGTAGTATTTAATATTAATATCTTATGCTGTAATGACTAGAGATTATCGGTCTTGATTACTCCCCAAGATAAAAGGAGGATATAGAAGTAAATTTATTTATTTACAGGTAGGAGCAAATCTACCCTGCAAAGCAACTTCTCGCTTATTTCCATTGCAGGGGGAGCAAAATTTCACGTAAAGTAGAGAAAAATTAAGGTTTTTTTTTTTTTTTTTCACTTTTAGCCTATGGCAAAAACTTTTTATATTCGATTGCTCAAAAAGTATAAACTTTATATATATATATATATATATATATATATATTCGGCCATTATTTGGAGAGCGTGATTTCCCCAAAAATTAATACTGGAAACTTACTTGTCAATTCGATTTCTGAACTTCCTGAGGAACTTTTCATTATCTTCCTCAGCAACCCTGAAAAATCGATCAATGAACTCTTGTCGCTCATTCATTCCCAGATTCCGAACGTCAACTTCCTTATGAACAACTTTTTGGTTTCCCTGATTATTCTCACTTTCCATGACCGATTTAAGGACCGTTTTTCTCAACCGATCGTAAGTCGGTAATTTCTCTAACGCAGCCCACGTAAGAGCTTCTTCATCTTCTTCGCCACGAGTGCTTCTTCTGCTCGGCATTGGATTGAACACATCTTCTACATTCCAATTTGCTCTGCTTCTGCTTCGACTCATCGTTCTGCTCATACTACTCCTACTACTCCCCAGCCTTCTCGGTCCCCCGTTTGCCTCCATTTTCACAAAAATCTCTTAATTTCTCCTTTTCTCCGCTTTAGAAATACAATTTCAAACTCAATTGGATAAATTAACACGACAAATTGTTAATTGAACAAAGAATGCAGAAAAACAGAGCAGAGAAAGATGTTTTTATGCGACTCGCATAAATGGAGAATTGAAGAGAGGGGATTTCTCAGGGGTTTGGTGGGTCAAATCTGAATAAATTTTGTTTTGTGAATTTGTGTTTGATTTTTTCTTACGAGTTTTAATTGAAAGGGTCTCACGCTCTTCTGGTTGTGAAGACGGAGTTTATGATCTAAGAAAAGTTCGTGCCTATTTATATATCAAAATTCAAAAGGGGATAGGTGACAATAGTTGTGTGATATATACTTTAGTATATATTTTTCTTTCACATTTTGTCTCACCATGTGTTATTTTAGTTGTTATTATCTACTTGCTGGTTTTGAAATTATAATTAGATTACACGTTGATAAAATTATTTAATAATATTAATTAATTGTTAAAAAATTTGGTTAAATTATTCTTATCTCTTCCTTAAATAAGAAATTAATGATTATATGCCTTTTTAAGTAGAAGGGTGGTTTTAGAAAAAAAATATTAATGCTATTTCCTTAGAGCACAGATAGTATAATGTTCGCCTAAAACGACAAATAGATAGACTAGAGGGAGTACATTTTTTATGGCGCTTTGTTTTATTATAGGCGGAGCTATAATATTAGTTACGGTTCCGGACGAACTAAATAATTTTTACTTAGATCTTGTATTTATATCAGGAAATTTATTAAATATAATATATTAATAGTTAATTGTAAATTTAATAACTAAAATGACATTAGTGGTAAATTCAGAAGCTGTAAATCTCAAATCTCTCTATGTTTAACCGTTTCTTATTTCATTTATGATGGATTTTCATTATGCTTGTCTTGAAATTGTAATAGATTATCTAAGGCAAATATATTAAAAATATATTTCCAATATCTTTTTATGGGTTTGACAGGTTTGAATTCAAATATGAAGGCTTAGTCCACTTGCAAAATAATGCTTCAATGGATTGGGTTGGTGAGGATGGCTACACAAGTTGACAACTCATCTGGTCAACGTAAATTTACACTGCTTCCTGGAAATTATGTAAATAGTATTTTTTACGTGCATGTTTGTAGATTAGCTGCATGCTTGTATTAATTATTTCAAGTATACGTAAGATAAATGGATACAACTTGCTCTATAAAAACTTTTATAATTGAAAGGACAAGATCAAATAAGCATGTAGCTTTCCTCCTGTTCGAAACATTAAAAATTATCCTCTGTACAGAAAAATTAAAAATATGTGAAGTGACATATTGTTAGGGGTGTGCATTCGATTTAAAGATTCGATTTTGACCCTTATCGATAATTACTTATCGATTATCGATTTGTACATATGCTTATCGTTATCGTTTCAATAAGGTTTCGATTTTTTCGATTTCGATAACAAATAATCGATTCGATTTATCGATAAACCGATTCGAATGCACACCCCTACATATTGTGAACTTGTTCTTAAAAAGGTTTAACGATTTAACCACGGTAAGAGAGTATTTTCTTCATATTTTTCGAATTATGCTATATACATTGACAATTTAAGAATTTGTTTAATATTATTAGTGAAAGATTAGTTACTATACCATATTATCAAGTAATGTTTATCAAGAGATTTACGTGTAAATAAATTTAATTGTATAAATATATTTATACTGTCACATATGTATTGAGGTGTAAAAAGTGTTACCACGCTCAAGTGACTTAATAAGTCAGGTAATTATAGCTAAATTTCTTGATAAACATTAACTTACCTATTACCATAGTTTAAAATTCATTGACTATGAACATAATTCAAATCCGATTTTTTAAAAAACCACATAGAGATAATTAAGAGAAGGAGGAAATGGAATCAGTCGAACCCTACCAACATGGAGGAAGTAATTTGGGCAACCCACGAAGCCAGCTATCATAATTAATTCAAGTAATGCAACATTGACTGATTCAATAGAAAGAACAAATTGATGGTGTCTGGTAAATGAGCAAATTAAATTTGAAACTGAATAGATTAGATAGATTTCAGAAAAGTCCTATTGTTGGTTCTAATTAATTTTATTCGAGAATAAAAAATAGTTAAATTGATTGACTGACTGAGTCTGCTAGCCGGGCAGCTTTAAAACTAGTAATTCGAATTTTGGAACAGTAGCATACTTTAACTTTCATAAAAAATTTAAAGCTTACCAACAAAAATTATGTGGTAGAGTGTAAAGTATTCTCGACAGAGATTTGAATCGAGCCATGTATAGAGTCGTATTTATTAGAGAGCGTTTTACCTCCAAATGTCACAATCCGACTTTAGTCGGGTCCAATCCGGATTAGAAACAAAATACTACTTAAAGCTTAATTTCTCAATAATTATGTTATTAACTTGTACCGACGTCTGCATCTACAACAAAAACAACAGAATATATGTATTAAACAAACCACCACATGGCATTCGTTTGGTGACTGGATTCTCTATCCACTATGATGACAATGCTAACTCATGTGAATCTAATAGTTCATCAACGTTTTATAAATTGGAACATATTTATGTCATAATGAATTTTAAAAGAAATGAGAGAAGTATCATAATTGATAATTGCTGAATGTTCTGCTTTCTCTTTTTTCCCAATGGTTTCTTTCATTTTCTGTTAATCATTTAAAGAGTACAACATTTAATATTAAAACATGCCTAAACCAGCAAAAGTGGACCTCAGATTCTAGAACACTACAAGCGAAAAAACAAACCCTATTTTAATCTAAAGCTAGTTCTCATTATTTTGATATATGAGAGGGATTTAAGATCCCATAACTTGCCTTTCCGTCCTACTATCCCTAATGAGTAAATGCATTATGTAGCACCTGAAGAGCCCATCACCAAAAAAAAAAAAGTTTGATTTCGGGTGTGTTTGGTATGAAGGAAAATATTTTCCGATTTTCCCATGTTTGGTTGGCTTAAATGTTTTGGAAAATATTTTCCTTATGAACTCATTTTTCTCCAATTGGAGGAAAATATTTTCCTTATCAAGAGAAGGGAAAACATTTTCCAAAATTTCTTCTCAACCTTTCCTATCCTCACCAACCCACCCATCCCCTTTCTCCAAAAAAGGTTTTTTTTCTTTTCAAATTTCAATTTTTTCGTTACCACCCACCCTACTACCCCTCCACCCTACCCACCCTCACTCCCCATCCCCCTCCCGCTAAAAAAATATTAGTTTTTTTTACCTTAGTTTTTTTATTGCAATTTCAAATTTCTGTTTTTCGTTTTCTGCACCACCCCCCTCCCGCACTAAAAAAATGTTTTTACGTTTTTTTTTTAATTTCAAATTCTAGTTTTTTTTCGTTTTACTTACCCCCCCCCCCCCCCCCTAAAAAAAAAAATAGTTTTTTAATATATTTTTCAGTTTTAGTTTTTTTATTTATCGGTTTAAAGGTTCAAAATTTTACAAGTTCCAAAGTTATGAGTTCGGAGGTTTATGTTTGGAAGTTTACGGGTTTAGAAATTATATAGTTTACGAGTTAGAAATTCCGCGATTTCGAAAGTTTATGAAAAATGTGGGTTCGGAAGGTTGTTGGCTTGAAAGTTTATGGCTTCATGTTTATTATATCTAAATTATTTATGAATACTCTTGAGAAGTCATTTTCCTTAATTTGCGTACCAAACACCGGAAAATGAATAAGATTACTACTTGTTTTCCAAGAAAATATTTTCTTGAAAAATATTTTCCACGGAAAATATTTTCCGTTATACCAAACACACCCTTCATCTTGAAATATTGTTCCTTTCATTTTGCCATCTCTTTGCTACTGAAACTTAATTTTTATCAATTTCTTCTATAACTAGATCTTAATTTTGGCAGAGGTGTTTAGGTAGGACATAGCATAACTCCAGCTTAGTGATTACATAACCCTTGAGAGGAAGATGTGGAAGGCGAGAATTAGGGTGGAAGGTTAGTAGATAGTCCAGTATCTCTTTGCCATACTAGTAGCTTTAGTATTATTCTCGTATTTTCTTATCCTTAGATTTCTATTACTATCTGTTGTTTCTTTTGCACGGTTATCTTATTATTTTGATGTTGATACTGCTTCTTTTTCATGGCTTTTTCACAACTCCATTTCTTTTAAGCACTGATATAACTGTGCTTAGCTTGAGCCAAGGTTCTTTTGGAAAATAGCTAGCTTCTCTACTTTTGCAAGGTAGGAACTACAAACTGACACATACGTGCAAACTGACTCTGACAGCGCTATCATTAAAATAAAATGAAGGGACCAAAAATGGATGGAGCTTAGATTATGAGAAAATGTCACGACCCGAAATTTCCACCCTCGGGATTGTGATGGCGCGTAACATTTCACTTGCTAGGCAAGCCAACGTTAGCTATACTTATTACCCATTTTTAACAATTCAA
Source organism: Nicotiana attenuata (assembly GCF_001879085.1). Lineage (NCBI taxonomy): Eukaryota > Viridiplantae > Streptophyta > Magnoliopsida > Solanales > Solanaceae > Nicotiana > Nicotiana attenuata. Next base: position 203,146 of record NW_017670297.1, read on the forward strand.
TTCAAATAATAATAACAAAACCGAGTAATCTGAAATAATGTGATAAACTAATAAATGACGTAATCCAAATATAATTTCAGAAACTGGTGTAACGAATACATGAGCGTCTAGAATGTACAAATAATGGTCTGAATAAAACACAACTGTTTGAAGCAAAATAAACAGCTACATATAATTTATGGAACATATTTATATCATAATAAATTTTAAGGAAAATAGGAGACGATGTATCATAATTGATAATTGCTGAATGTTCTTCTTTCGCTTTTTCGCCGATGGTTTCTTTCATTTTCTATTAATCAAAAGAAGAAAAATAATCCTTCAAAAGAACACAACTTTAAAATTAAAACATGCCTAAACCAGCAAAAGTGGACCTTAGATTCCAGAAGAATACAAGCAAAAATCAAGGGCCTAATTTAATCTAAAGCTAGATCTTATTATTTTGGTACATGAGAGCATTGGCCACTACAAAAAAATGCTTATTTTGTGGAGGTTATTTTGACAATTTGTGACAGTTCTCAACCTCCACAGAATATTTGCGGCGGTTTTAAAAAATGCCACAGTTATGAGTGTCACGAGCAATATTAAGGCGATTTTATAAAACCCCCACGACGACCCCCGCAAATTGAATTTTTAATTTGTAGGAGTTTTCTTAGACAATTAATGGCGATTTATAGCCTCCACAAAATATTACCAATGTTTAAAAAAAAAATTACTTATGGGGGTTTATAACCCCCTTAATATGGTCTCGCTGTTCAAAACAAATAATGTATTGTGAAATTAAATAAATAATTTATTGAATAACTTATAACATAAATCAAACTTCATTACAAACAACCATAATAACAATAAACAAACGTCAATTGTTCAAATCCCTATCATCATTACAAATAACCATAATAACAATTAACAAACATCAGTTGTTCAAATTCCTAACAGACTAAACTAATACTAACTCATGCAAGGTAACTCAAATATGTATTATTCGGAATGAAAATTATAGTACTATGTATTTGCTTGGTGATTTGTATTGTTGTCACCCGATGATACTCTTGATGTCACTCGATGATCCTCTTACTCCACAATTAAAGTAGACTCACCGTCAAGCTGAAATAATAAAATAAAAATATTTGATGAGAAACTTGTAGGCCAGTAGCATTTCTCTGATATGTCAATCATAGTAGGTAAACATATCCAATATGCTCAAATTTAATTACAGAGAAAGGGAAAGTACTGTTTACATAAAAAAGAAACAAAATAAAAATCTTCTTGCAGATAAATCTGTCACTTGATATAAAAAGGGCATTATGCTGAAGTTGTTAGAAATTCACACGGTAAGAGCTTAATTACATATTATTTCCTCGTATATCATCACAAAACTCAGTTACACAAACACCACTTCCTTTCTTGCTTTGAAAAATATTACTGCCAAAATATAGTTAAACTCAATTGGCTAACATTAGAACTAGAATCAAACAAATAAAGTATTATAAGTTGGTAATCCAACATAAAGACTAACAAAGTAAAACTTGCATTAAAGTCAAACCGATGCCAAAACCATTTAAAGTTAACATCAAACAAAGTGTAGTCAATTTTAACAATGGGACATTGACAAAAAAAAAATAGTAAACTAATTAAGTAATATGTACCTGTCCATCAATTAACTAATGCTGGAAATGAAGATAACATAGTCAACTTTCACAATAAGAATGCTAGGGACCTCTGTTGCTTCTGGATAACACTGTATATTTCTGTAAATAGTACTCTGATGATAGGCTATAATTGCATATTTTAGTCACTTATTACACTCGAATTTACTGCACTTTAATTGAGTTTGCGCTTTAATCGCTAGTGTTTTGCACTAATTGTGTGTTTTATGCCTTGTAGGTGTGATTCCGAGCTATATAGATGTTATGGAATGAATTTAAGTGATTTGAAGCTTTGAAGTCTGAGTAAAAGCTCAAGGAATTAAGCCGGGATCGTGTTCGGGGGTCAAATTTGATAATTAAGTACGAACGAAGACTTGAGGAGGCATATTGTGCACTGTCTAGTAAAATAGACATAACATTTTGCTCAGAACTCCATTTGGGCTCCACAATATATGGTTGAAACGCTAACTCAAAGGGCTACAACTTTCATGTTTTGCGTTTTTCCAAATTCCAAACGGAACAGGGTGAAAAACTGCGGTTTTGCCGCGACCGCGGCAGAATCGCGGTAGAAGATGGTCGCGGACAACTGAAGAATCAGAGGGCATGTTTGGCCTCGGTTCCACCGCGACCGCGGCAGGAAGAGAAAATTTCAGGGACTAAAGTGCAAAACATGGGATTTTAAGTCCTACACCCTATATTAAACAAAGGAGGCCGACCAAGAACAAGAAGGGGACATATTTTGGACACAAATTAGACCTAAGGAGGCGGAGAGACACTACTTTAGGGTTAGACAACACCCTTGGAGGCAAGAACACATTGGGAGCAAGGCGGAGAATTCTTCTACGAGTTTTTTCCTTCCTCTTCCTATTTTTTTCATTGTTGGTTATGACTTTTAGTATTGTAGTTTTACATACTATTATGAATAGCTAATTAGTTATCTAGAGTTTTGATAGAACCTTTTGTAGGATAAATTCTTGTTATGTTTTTATATAATTGAGCCATAGCTTTTCTCTATTTGTTCAACTACGTTTATATTCTGGTTGATTGAAGAGCTCTCAATTAGCTGTGCCTATTTAGTATGCATAACTCGGGAGAGAGTGCATATTTAGGTAATTGTTGAACAACACCACTCTCAGAGTATATGAGGGATCAATAACCGAGGGTTTAAAGGTGGGATTAGGGATAACGAAGCCTTGGGTGCGATCTGAAGATAGCTGTATTAAAAGCTAGCTAGCGTAGCTCGGGAG
>NW_017670297.1:206506-209694 GCF_001879085.1 Nicotiana attenuata
GCTAGGTTTTCAGGTTTCAAGTTTTGTAACTTTTATTTTATTATTTTAGTTTTTTTTATTTTTTTTTATTTTAGTTTTATTTGTTTATTTGAGAAACATGACATCATGGAATTATGAGAATTTTGTTGTTGGTAATTCTACTTTTGATCCTCCTTATGCATATTGTGAAGGAAACCACCCAGGGCAAAATTATCAAAATATTCCTGAGAGCGAGTTTTGTGCACCAACTCAATCTTATGTGTGGAATGTGTGTGATATGTGTGGTGGTCAAGATGGTCACTTTCACGGTTGTGCTTATATTTCTTACCTTCCCCCAACCCCTTACTTTGATGGTTCTTCTTTTTCTGGTGAAGTTAATAGGAACAAAGAACCTAGGGAAGCTGACCTAAAGAAGCTCGAAGATATGTTAAAGTGTATTTTGGAACAACAGAGTAAATTACTACTGCGGATAGAAAGGCAGGAGGAAACTATTCACAACTTGAAAGTTCACATGAGTCAACTGATTGAAGTTTTTAATGCTCAACAAGCCAATATTGTGAATAGTATCCAAGAAGAGCGTGAATTAGATACAGAAATTGATGAGCTAGAGGAGGAGGCTAGAGTAGAACACCAACAATCAATCACACTAGATTTTGAGGATGTCGATGTCGTAGAAGAGATACTAGAGTCAACCAAGGATATTGAGGATACATATTTAGTTGACTCTATTGTCATTAGTGTTGAGAATGGAGATAGTCCCAATGTTCATGTAGTTGAGCGCATTGGTCCTCACTCCAAGTATTTTTCCACATTGTGTTTAGATGATGATATGGAAATAGAGTCGTCCGAGCCATTTGAGGAGTCGAGGAATGAGGAACAAAGTGCTTACATTCCGGAATTCTTCTTGCCAGAAAATCGGGATTACACACCTCATCTAAAGGCCAAGAAGTGCAGAATACTACATTATTTTATTGGGCCAGCCAGATTCGTTCCACCACCCCAGGAGCATGATCATAGAGCAGAATCAAAACTTGGGGTCCGATTCATTAGTTCAAAGTGGAGGCAGAAAGTGATTCACGTCGTGCCGCGACGTTAAATCAAGCGCTTGTTGGGAGGCAACCCAGCTTTATTGCTTTCTTTTATTTATTTTTTTATTTTTTTAATTGTATTATTTTTGTAGTGTCAATTTTTTTATTTTCTAGGAGCATGGAAAGCAAAGGTATTGGAAGGATGCATCAGCAAACCAAATGGTTGGAACTAAGTGTGAGGTACCCACATGAAGGACCAAGCTTGGGAGAAGTCTGAGTACCCCATGAACTGCTAGTGCTTCGGCCTTTGGCCTACCAGGGAGTTTCTTTTACCCTCTTGTATGTATGGGTGTGCATTGGGGACAATGCACAATTTTAAGTGTGGGGTGAGGAGATTGTCTGGGTGGTTTTTCATGCTACTTTAGCTGTGTTTGTTTTTTTTAAAAGATTGAACTTTTCCTGATGACGGATCTTCTAGAAAGTTTTCTTGAGGGAAGTAAGTCTAAAGAAAATACCAAAAAGATTTTTTGTTTTGTTAGGTAGTGTAGCAAGTACCCCTTGGTTTTTCTTTAAACTACGGTTCTTTTCCAAGGGTTTTATTTGAACCGGGTGTAGTTAGTTTTTTTTTTGGGAGTAGGAGCCATTGTGTTGTATTTTCAATTGAAGCAATATCTCTTGACTTGGTTATGCCTTGAGAATAGTGAGTACTTTGGGTGTGACGCTTAGGCTCAGTTTTTGACTCTTGTATAAGTACCTTAAATTGTATGATCTTAAATTTGCTTAACTGCTCTGACTAGGGTGTCTTGATGAATCCAATCCTGAGTGAGTTATGTGCCATGTGTGTGTAAGGTTTTGTGATATTATGTGCAGTGCATTTGATGCCTAGAACTTGCCCCGTGTGTTTGCAAAGCGAAATAGTAGTGTTGTTCAGTCTTGGAAGTGATATAGGCATTTTCTTGTTGAGCCAGATATGTATATTTTACCCACCTAATTGTTATGTATCGTAGTTAACCTCCTTGAGCCTATAATCCTTTTTCTTTGGCAACCACATTACAAGCCTTACCCATTTGTTTGAATTAACCATCTATTTAAACCTTTTTACCTCTCATGAGCACTTGAATTATTATGAACTATGTAAAAGTTAAAGTGTGGGGTGGTTGGTTTGGCTTTTGAGTGGAACTAATGAAATAAGGAGAAATGTGCACTGTTTTGAAAAAGTAAGAGCTACTTGAATTGGAAAAAAAATAGTTGGATTCTTGTGAAAAAAAAATTCCTTGATAAGTGGTGGCTCTTGATGTAAGTGTGCTTAAAGAAGAATGGGGTAATATACATTGATGTGAAGGTGGAGTTTTGGTTTGACATAAGTATGGGGTTTGAATGTTAAAGTATATGTATTAAAGTGCTTAGGGAAGTGTAGTCACTCTTATATCTAAATGAATCCTACCCGTCCCGTAGCCTACATTACAACCAAATAAAGTCCTAATTGATCCAAGATTGAATGAGCTCGATTAGTGGAGTAGTACACTACGGGCAAGCTTATGGTGCATCTTTTGTGGCATATGAATGTTATTTCTGAGAGTGAGTGAATTCTTTCTATCTTGAGTTCCTAAGTGTTCTTAAATTTTATGTGTGGAACTACTCTCTTTTGTTGTGTGAGGGCACTTGATTCATGAAGGAAAGGTAATGTCAGTCACCTCTATATTAGAGTAAGTAGGTGAGTTGTGAATAATGCGCGGTACTTGTGAGTCAAATCTTGAGGTGAAGATGTTACGCTTTTGTGCTTAGTCTATTTTAAATACTCTTGGTGTGATGAGTTAGAAGAATTGTTTAAAAAGGTCGTGTCTATAAAAAAAGAGTGTAGTAATGGTTTAAGTGTGGGGTGTTGATGATAGGCTATAATTGCATATTTTAGTCGCTTATTACACTCGAATTTACTGCACTTTAATTGAGTTTGCGCTTTAATCGCTAGTGTTTTGCACTAATTGTGTGTTTTATGCCTTGTAGGTGTGATTCCGAGCTATATATATGTTATGGGATGAATTTAAGTGATTTGAAGCTTTGAAGTCTGAGTAAAAGCTCAAGGAATTAAGCCGGGATCGTGTTCGGAGGTTAAATTTGATAATTAAGTACGAACGAAGACTTGAGGAGGCATATTGCACACTATCTATTAAAATAGACATA
>NW_017670297.1:1053999-1058980 GCF_001879085.1 Nicotiana attenuata
GGCTATTCCGGGTATTCCGAGGATTGAGTGGCGTGGTACGACTGACAATGTTCCCAGCAAGGTAATTTCTTTTCTAAAAGCCCAGCGGATGGTTGGGAAAGGTTGTCTATCTTATTTGGCTTTCGTGAGAGATATTAGAGCTGAGACTCCTAGTCTTGACTCCGTCCCCGTCGTGAGGGACTTCCCTGATGTGTTTCCAGCAGACCTGCCGGGCATGCCACCGGACAGGGACATTGATTTTGGTATTGATCTGGTGCCGGGCACTAAGCCCATCTCTATTCCTCCGTATCGCATGGCACCAGCAGAGTTGAAAGAACTAAAGGATCAACTTCAGGAACTCCTAGATAAGGGGTTTATTCGTCCTAGTGTGTCACCGTGGGGTGCACCGGTGCTATTTGTAAAGAAGAAAGATGGCACAATGAGGATGTGCATTGATTACAGACAGTTGAACAAGGTGACAGTGAAGAACAAGTATCCACTACCTCGTATTGATGATTTGTTTGACCAGCTCCAGGGGGCAAGGGTATTCTCGAAGATTGATCTCCGTTCAGGCTATCACCAGCTGATGATCAGGGATTCGGATATTATGAAGACTGCCTTCAGGACTAGATATGGGCACTATGAATTCCTGGTTATGTCTTTTGGGCTGACTAATGCCCCAGCCGCGTTCATGCACTTGATGAATAGCGTATTTCGGCCGTATCTGGATTCATTTGTTATCGTTTTTATTGATGATATCCTAGTGTACTCGCGTAGCCAGGAGGAGCATGCTCAGCACTTGAGAGTGGTGCTACAGAGGTTGAGGGAGGAGAAGCTTTATGCAAAGTTCTCCAAATGTGAGTTTTGGCTTGGGTCTGTAGCTTTTCTGGAACACGTGGTGTCCAGTGATGGTATTCAAGTTGATCCAAAGAAGGTAGAGGCGGTGCAGAGTTGGCCCAGACCGTCCTCAGCCGTGGAGATTCGAAGTTTCCTCGGTTTGGCAGGTTATTATCGCCGATTCGTCCAAGGTTTTTCCTCTATTGCTTCGCCCTTGACTAAGTTGACGCAGAAGGGTGCACCATTCATATGGTCAGACGAGTGCGAGGAGAGCTTTCAGAAGCTCAAGACAGCTTTGACCACAGCTCTTGTGTTAGTTTTGCCATCAGCCTCAGGTTCTTACACTGTGTATTATGATGCTTCGAGATTTGGGATAGGATGTGTGTTGATACAGGAGGGTAGAGTTATTGCATATGCTTCTCGTCAATTGAAGCCTCATGAGCAGAACTACCCCGTGCATGATTTGGAGTTGGCTGCTATAGTCCATGCGTTGAAGATTTGGAGACACTACTTGTATGGCGTATCTTGTGAGGTATATAATGATCATCGCAGCCTTCAGCATTTGTTCAAACAGAAGGATCTTAATTTTAGGCAGCGGAGGTGGCTTGAGTTACTCAAGGACTATGATATTACCATTTTGTATCATCCGGGGAAGGCCAACGTAGTGGCCGATGCGGTAAGCCGGATGGCGGTCAGTATGGGTAGCTTGGCGTACATTCCAGTTAGGGAGAGGCCCTTTGCAGTCGATGTTCAGGCTTTGGCCAATCGGATGGTGAGGTTAGATATTTCGGAGCCTAGTCGGGTGTTGGCTTGTGTAGTTTCTCGGTCTTCCTTACATGACCGCATCACAGAGCATCAGTATGATGATCCACATTTGCTTGTCCTTAAGGACGGGGTTCAGCACGATGACGCCAGAGATGTGACTATTGATGATGATGGCGTGATGAGGATGCTGGGCCGGATTTGCGTGCCTAATGTGGATGGGCTTCGGGAGTTGATATTAGAGGAGGCCCATAGCTCGCGGTATTCCATTCATCCGGGTGCTACGAAGATGTATCAGGATTTGAGGCAGCACTACTGGTGGAGGAGAATAAAGAAAGATATAGTGAGTTATGTAGCTCGGTGTCTCAACTGTCAGCAGGTCAAATATGAACATCAAAGATCCGGTGGTGTACTTCAGCGGATAGATATTCCCGAGTGAAAGTGGGAGAGGATCACTATGGATTTTGTGAGTGGTCTCCCTCATACCTCGAAGAAGTTTGATTCGATTTGGGTGGTTGTGGATCGGCTGACCAAGTCCGCGCACTTCATTCCGGTGTGTACTACCTATTCTTCGGAGCGGTTTGCAGAGATTTTCATCCGGGAGATTGTTAGGTTGCATGGGGTCCCAGTTTCTATCATCTCGGATAGGGGCACTCAGTTTACTTCCCATTTCTGGAAGACTTTCAGCAAGAATTGGGTACACAGGTAGAGCTGAGCACAGCATTTCATCCCCAGACGGACGGACAGTCCGAGCGTACCATTTAGATATTGGAGGACATGTTTCGTGCCTGTGTTATTGATTTTGGAGGTTCTTGGGCTGAGTTTTTGCCACTTGCAGAGTTCGCGTACAACAACAGCTATCAGTCCAGCATTCAGATGGCACCGTATGAGGCCTTATATGGGAGACGGTGTAGGTCTCCGGTTGGTTGGTTTGAGCCCGGCGAGACTAGACTATTAGGGACAGAGTTGGTTCAGGATGCCTTAGAGAAGGTGAAAGTGATCCAGGAGAGACTTCGTACAGCTCAGTCGCGTCAGAAAAGTTATGCGGACCAGAAGGTTCGAGACGTATCCTACATGGTGGGCGAGAAGGTCTTGTTGAAGGTTTCGCCTACGAAGGGTGTTATGAGATTTGGAAAGAAAGGAAAGTTGAGTCCACGGTTCATTGGTCCTTTTGAGATACTTAGGAGAGTTGGGGAGGTGGCCTACATGCTTGCTTTGCCACCCAGCTTGTCGGGAGTTCACCCAGTATTTCATGTTTCTATGCTCCGGAAGTATGTTGGGGACCTGTCCTATGTGTTAGACTTCAGCACGGTTTAGTTGGATGATGACTTGACTTACGATGTGGAGCTAGTGGCTATTTTTTGTCGTCAGGTTCGAAAATTGAGATCAAAGGATATAACTTCGGTAAAGGTGCAGTGGAGAGGTCGGCCCATTGAGGAAGCTACTTGGGAGATTGAGCAAGAGATGCGGAGCAGATATCCTCACCTATTTGAGACCTCAGGTATGCTTCTCGACCCACTCGAGGACGAGCGTTTGTTTAAGTTGGGGAGGATGTGACGACCCAACCCGTCGTCTCATGTATTACAGCCCCGTTTCCCCCATTTATTTCTCTTTCATGTTTTATTATCAGCAACGGGTGAGTTAGAGTTTAATTGAATTGGTTTGGATAGGAAATGAGACACTTAGTCTCTTTGAGGAAGGTTTGGTTTGGAAAAGTCAACCGAAAGTTGACTTATTAGTTAGAAGGCTCGGATGTGAATTCGGTGATTCGGTTAGCTTCGGGAGGTGACTTGTGACTTAGAAGTGCGATCGGAAGTGATTTTGGAGGTCCGGAGTAGAATTAGGCTTGAATTGGCAAAGTTGGCATTTTGGCGAATTCCGGTGGATAGGTGAGATTTTGATCCGAGGGTCGGAATGGAATTCCGAGAGTTGCAGTAGCTCCGTTAGGTGATTTTGGATATGTGTGCAAAATTTCAGGTCATTCAGAGGTGTTTTGGTCGGGTTTTTGATCGAATGCGTAATTCGGAAGTTTTTAAGAAACTTAGGCTTGAATTCGATGTGATTTGATGGTTTTAGCGTTGTTTAATGTGTTTTAAAGATTGGAACAAGTTTGAATAAGGTATTAGGATGTGTTGGTGTTTTTGGTTGAGGTCCCGGGGGCCTCGGGGTGAATTCGGGTGGTTAAACGAGCGTTTTAAGGTGTGTTGCAGGTTCAGTTTTTCTGTCATCTGGTATTTCCGCTTCTGCGGAATTTGGACCGCAGAAGCGGTTCCGCAGAAGCGGGTAAAGGATCGCAGAAGCGGTCAGTGGTTTGGTAGAGTAGTTCCGCAGAAGCGGAACACTTTTCGCATCAGCGGTTTTGGTCGTTAGGAGGGAATTCCGCAGAAGCGGAATCTGAGCCGCAAAAGCGGAAGTTGGTTTATTTAATGAGGACTGCAAAAGCGGGATTTTCGGCCGCAGAAGCGGTCCCGCATAAGCGGAAGCGGGACCGCAGAAGCGAAAGTCGCTGGGCAGAAGGGTTTTTATATTATTATTTCATCCGCGAGTCTATTCATTTTTCCTCCATTGTTAACCACCTTAAGAGCTTGTTGGTAGAAACTGAAGAGGATTTTGACGGCAATTGATTGGAGGTAAGTCTCGTGACCTAGAAACGCCATTTTATCGAAGAATCAACCTTTAATTCTTGGAAAATTGGGTATAAATTTGAAGAACTAGGGCTTGGGTTTTAAAATGAAAATTTGGATTTTGAAAGGGCATTTGAACTCCGATTTTGGTAAATTTTATATGTACGGACTCGTGGCGAGACGAGGAATCTGGTAATGTGAATTTCGTAATTTTTCGAGAAGCGGGCCCGGGGCTCGGGTTTTTGCCAACTTCGTGAATTTTGGTGTTTTTCGAGTCTTTTCGATTGGGTTATGTTTCTTTAGCCTATTGTAATGTATTCGTTGTGGTTTTAATCAGATTCGGCGTGCGAAGAGGTTGATTCGAAAGGCAAAGGCATAGCGAGCTAGACTTGTGGCCGGCTTGAGGTGAGTAATAGATGTAGATGATGACCTGAGGGTTTGAAACCCCGGTATATCACATTGTGACGCTATATTGAGGCGAGACACGTACTCCATGACGAGTGCGGGGTCGATTGTGACTGGGATTGTGACCTAGTCCGTTCCGATTGATGTTCGTACTGTGTTCTTGACTAGAAATTGTTTGGTAATCATCCTACTTGGATTTTATGAATTTGTTTGGGGCTTTGTGTCTATCATGTGCATCCTTCAGGGATCCTTATCACTGTTTCCGTGATGTTTAGCATATTTCATGATATCAGTCCTGAGCTAGACACTGCCTCGAAATGATTAGTAAACAAATAAAGATTTAAACACTTAGCTCTATAATTCCTAATAATTGA
>NW_017670297.1:1059005-1086789 GCF_001879085.1 Nicotiana attenuata
CAAGAGCAGAGATTTCAACAGAAATGACGACATCAAGAATTCAAGATGTGCAAGTTTCCTAAGGGTCTGCAGCCTCTCTCGAGGATAAGTACAGACGTCTCCGTACCGATCCCGACGACACTACTAAACTGCTCATGACTCGTGAACCCTACGTAACCCTATGCTTGAATAACCAACACCTTGTCACGACCCAATTGCTATGACGGCGTTGCTGAAGACAACGCCAGCCAAAGCACAATAACACTGCTTTGACTAATTTCTAGCATAACCAGGTTTGACACCTCAATATGATTTACCTCCATAAGTACTGGAAATAAACGGAACATAACGGAAAAACACATCCCAACTCAGCCCGAATCGGGGTGTCACACAGTCATGACGCATACAGACTTGATGAAAACACTACAAGTCTGCGAAACATCAGTCTAAGAATGGAAAATAAAAATATGCAGAAGGATAAGGAAGAATGGGGCTGTGTGACGTCGACACTACCATCGTTCTCAGTCCGCCTGGTCTGGAAGGAAATCAGCGCTCAGGTATGAACTAGCTGTGCCTGTCTCTGCATCACAATGGTGCGGAAGTAATGTGAGTACTCCGACCCAGTGAGTAATAAAATTAAATAACGACTGAGAGACATAAATCCCACAAGGGCAAAAACATAATGCTAAATCTCAACAGCAACATCAGATAAGACGGTAGATCAAACAGTGGAAACACAGTAAGACGAAAAATCTCTTTGAAAACAATTAATAAACAAGTATGCTCAAAGTAGTAACGTCACGCCATGTTACCCTGACCGTCAGCCATTGTACCTGACCACGGGGACGCGTGTTATCAGTGCCATTGTTACCACACTGGTCAGACATTGTTACCTGACTGGTTCAGGTCATTGTTCGTGACCAAACACGTATAACATGTCATTGTTACACTGTTCAACAGGTTATTAAATCACTCTACGATGTACCGCGCTCAGCCTATGCGTGTGCCAGACTCGGAGGGGTGCTCCTACAAACCCAACCACTATCAACAAGGCCTCCGAAAGCTGAACAATATCAATACGAGCCTAAAGCCTTTGCTACAATACACCTCGAGGCCTGAAAGTCCTCACAATGCACTCGAGCCTGAAATGCCCCTCACATCACTCAGTCATACCTCACAATATGCCCTCCCGCCTCATCATCCAAAAATAATCGTAAGCCCTCGGCAGACATAGTAGAATACATAATACTCCTCAAATCAGTAGTTTCAAATATCAGTTAAGAACTCCAAGGCCTTTGAGTAAAATATAGCTCGAGTTATGAAACAGTGTAATCCACAAATGGACTGAGTTCAAATAATATTCTCATAGATAATGAGAAAACGGTGATTGAGTAGTTCAAACTAAAGAGTGTACAATCACTATTTCGTAATTTACGCACAAGTTTCTAAGAATTAAAGGTAGATTCCTCCCAATCAAAATGATGTTCTACGACCAAAGGCACCCTTACCTCCACATTGATTCCCAGTCAACAACCCTCCAAAATCGCGCTCATGGCTCCCAACTCGCTCAACATCGGAGGAAAAAATGGGCGACGCTCGCTGGATGAAATAAACCCTTTAAACCTTCTCCCAACAGCCGCTTTTTCGCTTGCGGTCCCGCTTCCGCCTTATCGCGCCAAAAATCCGCTTACTATGGGTCATCACCCTTAAAACCAGGCTTCGCTTATGCGACTCGAACCTCCGCTTCTGCAGTTCCTCTTCAAACGCCGCTTCTAGCAGGTACAATGTCGCTTAGGCGACCCGCTGAAAGCGTCCAACATTCCGCGCGTGATGCGAGAACTACCCTAACCCACACTTGGCCTCTTCTACGATTGCTCCACCCGCTTCTGCGAACCGCTTCTGCGTCCAATTTTTCCGGCAGAAAGCGGCGAAATACCAGATACCAGCAATATCAGCACCTGAAGCAAACCTTCAAAACGTCTCTTTTAAGCACTCAAAATTTCCCGAGGCCCCCGGGACCTAAACCAAAAACCACCACACAACCGTAAAAACCCTCAATACGAACTTTGTTCGCAATCATCAAAACACGTCAAACAACACAAAAATCATCAAATTCCACTCACGGATTCAGCCTACAAGTTTATCAAATTCTTTCCGAAACTGCACATTCGATCGAAACCCAAACAAACGACGTCCAAACTACCTGAATATTTACCCGCCCATCAAAATCACCCAACGAATCTACGCAACCTCGGAATTCCATTCCGCACCACCCGTGATCAAAATCTCTACCCCACCAACCGAATTCGCCAAAATTTTCAAACCTTGCCAATTTCAAGCCTAATCTATCACCGGACTCCAAAGTCAATTCCCGAATCGCACTGCTCAGTCACAAAACATCTCCCCCGAAGCTAACCAAATCACCGGAATTCACATCCTGAGCCCCCTAACTATTAGTCCAACTTCCGTTGACTTTTCCAACCACACAAGCTTTTCCATTAAAGAGACTAAATGTCTCATTGTCTACGAAAACCAAACCAATCCAAATTGATTACCTCAAATCCCGATAAATGAACAATAGAGAAACATAATATGGGGAAGACGGGGCGGTAAACTCACGTGACATACGGGCCGGGTCGTCACATTGGCATTTGTCAAACTGCCGAAGACAATCACCCCAAGAACTTATAACTTTCCCGTACCGAGTGCGAAAGCTATCTTTGGGACAAATCGGATGCCCTAATCCTCACTGAGGTAGCCCAGACTCTCAAGTCCAATCTTTGAAAATACCTTGGCACCCTGAAGCTGATCAAGACAAATCATCAATCCTCGGCAATGGATTACTTTTCTTGATTGTAAATCCTTGTTCAATCTGTCCGGTAATCGATATCCTATTCTCATTGATCCGTTCCTTTCTTCTTAACAAACAACACCACCGGTCTGCGGATGAAGGGGATATCCCCAGAGCAGCGAGAACACTCGCCCTAATAAAGACACCTTCTTAAGCAAGGTCTCTTGCAACTGATTCCTTCAACTCTTTCACACTCAAGCGGGGTCGCTTACGATACGTGCGGGATAATGCGGGCTGTGTGATTGAACACAGAAATGATCTGCGTGCCCCAAGCCCCAACATCGATCGATAAGTCCCATATCCCTGTCCGGGCTGGGCATACCCGGCAGGTTTAAGGGAAAACCTCAGAAACTCACGAACAACGGGCACAGAAATCAATAGCGGACCTCGCCCTACAAACGAACATACTGCCACATACGCCAACCACTTCTCGACCATCACGCGAGCCTACTCACATCAAGAGACACACTGCATGGCAGAATGAACCGGTGTGATACGACCCGACCTGATCGTCTTGAGCTTTGCACTTTGAACGTGACTCTCGAGACTGACTTACCCCATGTGATGTGTTATGCACTAATTTAGATTCGCTGGTTTTTTAGTTTCAGAAAAATCGGTATGACATTTGAAAGAACACTCAGTTGAAAGCCTTTGAATTTGAAAAGTTTTGACCCAAAGAGTTTTACACTATTTGTATATGAAGCTTGCGATCGGAAGTTTTTATGATTTTTTTTCAGCTTTAGGGATTTATGACTTAGGAGTGTGATCAAGAATCTGGTTTGGCAGCGTCTGCGTGGTAGATATATATATATATATGGTAATTTTGGCGAATTCCGGTTGATAGTGAGATTTTGATCCCGAGGGGTTCGAATGGAATTCGCGAGAGTTGCGTGTGCTTCGTTATGTCATTTGGATGTGCGTGCTAAAAATTTCAGGTCATTCGGACGTGGTTTAGTCGGTTTTTTGACTCGACAAGCGTTTCTCGGAAGTTTTTTAGAAACTTAGGCTTGTAATTCAATGGCTATTTGATAGATTTGGTTTGTTTGAGGTGTTTGATAATTGGAAAAAGTTTGAATGAGGTTTTAAGGCATCGCGTTCCGTACTTTTTGGTCTGAGGTCCCGGCCTCGGGGGATAGTTTCGGTGGTCAATTCGGAACGATTTTGAAGTGAGGGATGTTTGCAGAAAATGTTCCTGACTGTTGCAATTTTTGTCTTCCGCTGATTCGCGTCAGAAAGACATCTTGGAAGGCGCACGAAATTACTCTTGCCACATTCGGCCGTCTTTGGGTTCGCGATCGCGGAAAGTGTGAAGTATATTTTTATGCTTCGCGCTCTCGATAATCTTTCCGCGTCGTTTTCGCTCGATCAAGAGCAATTGTGCGGTCCAGGGGTCATTGCCCTTCGCGTTCGCATCTGGTGTCCGCGTTCGCGTAAGTTTGGAGAGAGGACCACGCACTCGTGTCCGCATTCGCTAATAAACGCCGTTCGCATAGTGTCATTTCTCGCCGACGCCTTTTCGAGGCATTCTTCTCTTCTCCCGCGCCAGCCGCATCAGAGAGGATATGGCCTCAATCGCGCGGTGAAGAACGACCAGCTGCACCCATGCGCAGGATATTCATACTTTCATCCTTCACTCCGCGATTGGATTCTTTTCTCATCGGTTGATCATTTGAAGCTTCTTGCGCGACGAGACTTACAGAGGGATTCAACGCGCACAACGACCCTGACTCGCAGGCCTCCACAAGCACAGTCGTTGATCTTGAACACTCGATTCATCACTTCGTGTCAATCCACCCTAGAAACTTCATCGCCAATTACAGCTAAAACTGGAGAAACTATGGAGCTTGGAATTTTGCACAATCTTATCTTCATGACTTTGTAAAGACCATTGAGGTCCGGATTGAGCAGCTTTTTGGTAGTATGACACTCTGAGACGCATAAGGCAACCCGCTTGACTCGCTACAAAAAACTTCTGCACTTCTCGAGAAAGTGGGCCGGGCTCGGTTTCGGTAATGACTTTTTCGGGATTGTGCCCGTTATTGATATTTTCACTCTGCTTCCTGTTCTTAATATTGTGATGTACGTCGTTCTGATTTGCGACTAGATCACTGCGGGGAGCCCGCATGCACGCCCCGCGCCACAAGGCCGTGCGAGCACCCTCGAAGACTCTCCTCCCGGTTCGGGTGAAAGTAACAGATTGTAAATGATATCCTGAGCGGTTCTGAAAACCCGGATTCGACATCGTCAGCTGCTCATCTCGCAGTGACTGCACGCCTGATCACGTGCGCCCGCTCGCGTAGAGCACCGTGGGGATTGTCGCACTCTGGTCCTGTCCGATTGAGCGACATCCACTGCCGTATTTCGCACCAAACTTGTTTGTTATCACAATGACTTGGGCTACCTCGCCCAACTTTGCGCCGCTTCGCCAGCTACGCTCTACTTCCGCGGGATTTATCACCTATTCTCACCTCGCCATTTGACTTATTACTGAACTCAGTCCTGTGATATCTACTGCTTACAAACTCAAGCCACTTTTACTCAGACTTTATGAACTTAAATGATATGTCTAAATGATGTTTTGGCTGAGACTACTGATTTACTAATGCCCTCGAGGGCTTGTCGAGATTTCGGACTGAGTGACGCGCGAGGCCATATGTTGAGGATATGCTGATGATATGAGGCCAGGCCTGAGATACATTTATATCCACGAGTCGCTTGCGCTGACACTGTGAGCCGCGACGCTGCCGCGTGATATGAGGCCCACGCGAGCAGACTCCAAACAGGTGGCTTGATATTGCGCTTGGGCGTAATAGGGCCCCTACCGGAGTCTCCCACCACCCCAGTGAGCACCGGTCCGACGCCATCATATGGATCCGCCGCTGCACGCCGCAGGCACTCACTATGGACTCGCCGCCTGCTCGCCCGCCACCTCGCGCTCCCCTCCACTCACTCACTATCCTCCTCGAGAGTGCATCCCTCCGAGGGCAGAGCAGCCCGACCGGCTAACCACGCGTTCTGCGAGACACCGCTCGCACCCTCCGAGGGGCTGGTACTGTCTGAGATATTTCCCGAGGGGCGAACCATAAGTGTTCATCTTCTCATCATCTCACCGTCCATTCTTACCTGCCTTCCACCTGCTGTCGTAACTCTGCGAACCGGCGCCGCCCGCCGATCTCTCTCGCTATTGCACTCCACCACGCTCTCTCTCGGCCCAATCCACGCGCCGTTCAACATGAAACGCCTCCACTTTCAACAACAGGCTCTTTAACACCTCGAGCTACCCACTCCACTTTTCTCAAGATCTTCACATCTCTCACTGCTTCCTTCTCACCAACAGGGTCCTTCCACACGCTCCTCCTATACCACGCATGATGTTTTTCCTTTACGTGATTTCGTATTGCTTAGTTTTATTTAACTCTTTATTACTCACTAAGTTGGAGTTACTCACTTACTCCCTCTCTGCCCACCTTGCTCGCAGCAATGCACGCGATTTATAACACCTGCTATCGGGTCTTTGGCGATCACACAGACATGTGTGTCAAGATAGCGGAGGTGGCTGCCAAAGCGTGCAAGCACCTGCTTTTCTCCTAATTTCATCACTCACACTCCTTTCTTGTTAATTCTACGCTCTGTACCTTGCTACTTATCCCCTCACATAGATTTGTCGACTGGTGACACCGCTGCGCGCTCGTTTGCGCCGTCTGTACTCTCACGCCACATCAACACACAGCACAATCTTTCTACTCTACCCACCTCCGTCGGTTATCTCTAGCCTCCCTCACGCCCTAACACCTACCTTATCTATCTTCAACAATTCCGCCAACAAGGCATTCTGCGCCTTGGCCTCTTGGCTGCCCTTCCGTCTCTACCGAACGCCCCCCATCCCCTCCACCACCCCCACACGGCCCTCGCGCGCGCGCCTCGGCGAACACACACTCGCCACACCCCCCAGCCTGTATCCCACGCTCCAGCTCACATACCGGTCTCAAGAGTATGAGCAGGTTAGTAGAGCTCACGATCGTACGGAGACGTTTGTTATTTCTCTCGATGAGGCTGTGAAATCCTTTAGAGAAAACTTCACATTCTTGAATTTCTTATCGTGCGTCACTTAATTCAGCTTGAAAAGTAACTCTTGCAATTCCTTCCATGTGTTCGCATGCGCGCATAGAGCGCTCGTATCAGATTGTACCTTGATGCTTGTGATTCCCGATCGAGGGGCGAGATGTAATCTCTGTGAAGTTTATGTTTGGCAGTCTGGAGACTTAAGGCTGGATCCTTGCCTATGCGAGCACAGAGGTGCTGATTGTGTGAAACAAGTGTTTTTGAACTATAATTGTTCGGTATGTATTGTCCCTATTAGGTGGGAAGTGACGGTTGGGTAACTATGTGATGAGTATGTTAAACTGCAAGATTATCTATATGACTTGGAAGTTACGAAGCAGGTCCCTGCGGGAAATGAACTAAGAGTAGGACATTGGTTTCTTGAATTCGCATCGTGGTTTGAGGTAACAGCCCCGAATATGGGCACGTGAAGGACTTTTCATGTTTTCCGCAGTTGAAGGGTGAGTAAATTTTGATGTGCGGTACGAAGTTTTCAACTCAGGAAGACTAAGTGACTGCGTACAGTTATGAAACGATGGAAGTATACAAGAAATATTAACTGAAGGCCAGAGCAGTGGGGTTATCCCTGCGAAAGGAGTTTCTGGGTGGTGTGACCTTATGTAGATTGTAGAAGATCTCAGGTGCAAGTGAAAATGTAAAGTGTTGAAATTGAAAGTTTTTGGTCGCTTAAGAGAGTGGGCTGAACGGTGTGCAAGAATGAGTGGGAGATTGGCCGAAGATTTGAAAGTACTAGGAGATTGTGTTTTCACAAGCATTACAAAGGGATTTGTAAGTTTAATCTCAACTATGGTATTGTGGCATGCAATAAGATAAGTGCTTCATGAGTTATCTGATGTATTTTGATCTAATGCTTCGACCAAGTGGGGGAGTCTGCTGTGAGTAGTTGATTGCAACGAGTTGGTTGCTATGTTGGTTCCAGTTGAGGCGTGTCGCTGAGAGTCACGTGAAAGGCTCAAGGAGATTGAAGTCCGAGGATGCTCGAGTAAGGAAATTTTGACAAGGTTATAGGTGCTTCGTTAGGTGTGGTGAGAAAAGCATAGGATGTCTTTAAGTTATTGTTGTAAAGAATGCTCGGTCTATAGAGCAAGTGAAGATCTTGTTTGTACTTGGGAGAGGTCGCATCCCTGCGGTGTCAAGTCTAATGAGGCATAGGTGGTTCTGTCCGTCTTGATCAGGCTAATTGCAGTGTAAATAGAGTAAATTACTCACCTCGAGAATGGTCTAATTAGTGTTTCAAGATCTAACAAGGGTGTAAAATCAGGTGTCCTTGAAAGTTGTTTATAGCGTGTTTAGAAACTGAGTTTTAAAGTGAAGAGTGTCAAGACTTGTGGTATTCTATGTTAATTTATGGGATTGATAATGTATCAGTATCAGGAAAGTAAAGGTCACGATTTAGAAAATTCCGCAGAAAGTTCTTTCAGAGTAAAGTATCTAGAATGTGGTAATTTTCTGGGAAAGTTTTAAGAGTGTGCTTTATGCCTTGGTTCCGTGTTGGTATCAGCCTGGGTTGAGGGCATTTGGTGTGAAGCAAGAGGGGAATTATCCCCAGTTGAAGATGAATAAGAAGGAAATTTTAGATAGAGGAGTAGCTGAAGTGGAACCCGAATCGGTATGTATAGGAGATGAATTAATCCCTTTCTGTGTTCGAGTAATGAGTTTTTACGGGTATTTCAGCACATGCTCTTGGGTTTTTGATGGCTTTGCCTTGTTTGGGTCGAGTTAGGAGGAATCATCCTGGCAAGGTTTGGTTTGTGCGAAGGGACTCGGAGAAGTCCTTGATGGTCTTTAAACCACAGTTTGGCAGATGTATATTTTCTACTGGGCGTGCGGAGCATGGAGTACTAGTGATTTTTCTTCTATGAGGGACGGATCGGGAAAGTTTTGACTAGTGGAGTACGTAGATTTTGTGGCTCGAAAAGGAGACAGGTTCTCAATGTTATCCTAGGAATGGTATGGTATATGTGATATGTTCGTGGAGGATTGCGATTCTGGGCGTGCGTAATGGTTACTGTTCAGTTCTGAATGGAAATGTCATAAAATTCTTCGGCAAGGCATGGCAGTTTTAGGTGATTAGGAAATGAGCTCAGATGATTAGGGTAAATGATCTTCAGATGATTAAGGGGATGGTATTGCTAATCATAGTGATTGACACGAGTATATGTTTCAGAAAAGGCAATGTGATTAAGTTGAATAGTACTTCGGTCAGTACTGACGATGCTTTCTTGTTAGAATCGACTGCCTGATATTTCTGAGTTTGTTGATGGCACAGGGGAATTTTAGAATATCTTTCGTGAATGATTTGGGTACTTGAAGGTGTGATATGTATTCGACGGGGAATTCGGGGATCGGTATGGTGATTTGTGTACTAAATGGAAGTTTAAGACCGGGAGGTCTCATGTTCAATCTATGTTGTAGTTGTTATGATCGTGTGCGTCGGCTCTATTTAGTGACTATGGGGGTTTGGAGACCCGAGCATTACCTTTTTTGTTGCTTGGGCATTAGAATGGATGTGAATATTGGGTTCAAAACTGTTCGTTTCCCGTGTGTGTTCATTCTGGACTATTGCGTAAGACGGCGCTGTTTTCGCTGTGCGGAAAATGCCACGGATTATGAGTGGCGATGTTCGATCAGATTATGTCTATTGGGATTTTATATTTTGAAAACCCAGCGGACGACTGGAAAGGATTTTGTCTTTCTAATTTGGACACTTGTGATGAGTGTCAGTGCTAAGGCCCTCATATTATTAGTTCCACGGTGGTGAGGGACTTTTTCAGGGTGTGTTTTTGTGGCCTGGGCATTCGCCGGGCAAGGTTGTTGATTTCGGTATGATTTGGTGCCTGCACCGTATCGATGGCACCCAAGCAGAGGTTATAGACGGTGAAGGAGCACCTCAAGGTTCCTTGATGAAAGGAGTGTTGTTGAAGGCCAATGGGGTGAGTTGTTCTATCTTGAGTCGGCTTGGTTGGCTCCGAGGTTGTAAGTTAGAGGAATTGTGTTGATTCGAATTGTTATGAAGCTTATCAGTAATCTGGGAAGATCAATGGATTACTTTTCTGTGTGCGAGGTGTAGATTTGTTGGTTATAGGCACATATGGTGCGGTTCAATTGGGGACTCTTAGTGGGTGTTCAAGGCGGGAAGAGTAATTGGGAGCGTTGTCAAAGGTGAATGGTGTATCGTTATGTTCCATAATCGGGTTCGTGGCGTATGTTATTTGTTGCCATGTGTGTAATGATTGCTTTGGGTTCAGAATCAAATTGTGCGGGTTTGTCGATTTCCGGGCATAGTGACTTGAAGGTGTCTCATGTGGACAGTGTTTGGATAGGATCGTGCATTGCAGCAGGCTATGTAGGGATAATGACTGCGGTTAGATTCGTCCGTGTCTATGCTAGATTGAGACGGTTCTACTTGTGTTGGGTGGTACTGGTGAGCCTTGAGGTACAGCTTCTTTCAAGGAGTCATTCTTTTTTCCATGATTGAGTATGTTGGACTGTGTTGTTATTGGTGCGTCTGTAGTTTATACAAGTTGTGGCTAGGCCCGTATTGATGTGTTCATGTCACAAGGGTAGTGTGTTGGATCAGAAGAGATCATTGGGATCATAAGGAATACTAACCCGATTCGATTCAGCATGTTAATGGGTAATATCGAGTTCGTTCAAAAATTTGCTATGGTATATTGCCAGAGAGAAATGGCTTCGAATGAATGGTTGATCTGACGAAAAATGGTTATGGGTTTATTGCGTGTTTTCATTATCGTGGCTATATGAGAGTGTTGGAATGAGCCTTTAGCTGATAAAGAGTTTTCTATCGTGTATTTGGTTTGTTGTTGCAGCTGCTGTGAATGGAAGTTATCGCTACATGTTTTGAGTTATGGGTATATCATATATTGCACTGGAGGTTGCCAAAGGGCAAAAAAATGGAATTACAGTTGGTTCGGGCCATTCAGAGTAAGGTGTGCAGGTTTTGATCGTATTGGTGGTTTTAGAAGTGAAATATGTGGTTTCCTATGATTCACTAGGGCCTAGATTTGGGTTTGTGTAATTATTCATGTTTTCTATGTGCTATCGGGACCTATATGAGAATTAGGGTGACGTGGGATCACACCCTCGGGTATATGACTTGGCAAAGGTTATTTCAGCGATGGTTGGCTTTGGAGCAACTATGGATTTACGTCAAGGACGAACGTAGTGTTTAAGTGGGGAGGGTGTAAGACCCGACCGTCCGTCCTGAGCTTTGGGTACTTTTGATCGCCAGCTCTCGGCATGACTTGCCCGTATTGAGATTATACTGATGTAGATCGCTGTTTTTGGTTTTCCAGAAAATCGTATGAATTTGAAAGAAAAGTCTCAGTTGAAAAGCTTTGAATTTTGAAAGGTTTGACTCAAGAGTTACTTATTTGTATAATGAGCTCGATCAGGTTTTATGATTCGTTAGCTTCGTTAGGTTTTTTATGACATTAGGAGTGTGATCGAATTGTTTTGGAGGTTCGGGTGTAGAATTAGCCTTTGAATTGACGAAGTTAGTATTGGCGAATTCGGTTGATAGTGACGTTTTTAAGTACGAGGGTCGGAATGGAATGTCCGAGAGTTGCTGTATGCTTCGTATTCATGGTTGGGATTGTGCGTGCTAAATTTCAGGTCTTCGACGTGGTTTGGGTCGGTTTTGATCGAAATGCGTTATTTTGGAAGTTTTTTAGAAAACTAGGCTTGAATTCAATGTGAATTGATGGATTTGGTGTGATTTGAGGTGTTTTTGATGATTGGAACAGAGTTGAATGAGGTTTGAGAGATGTTGTTGTATGTACTTTTTTGGTAGGTCCCTGAGGCCTCACGGGGAAAATTTGGGTTGGTCAATCGACCATTTTTGTGATATTTGGTAGATGTTGCAGAAAAACGTTCTTGATGTTGCAAGTTTTTTTCCTTCGCGATCGCGTAAGTGGTGTTTTGCGATCGCGTAGAAGAAATTTGGGAAGGCAGAAATTTCTCTCCGCGTTCGCGTTTGTGGGTACTGCGATCGCAGAATGTTAAATATTGAGCTTCGCGTTCGCATAAAGTCTTTCTGCGTTCCGCGTATAAGGAATGTGGTGCAGGTCATTGCCCTTCGCGTCGCATCTGGTAAGTCTCCGTGTTCGTTGTAGTTTGGAGAGAGAAGCATCGCGTCGCATTGTATAATCGTGTTCGCCATAGTGTTATTTTGAGCCTTTGAGGATTTGTCTTCGTGATCGCGAGGCTATGGCCGCTGATCCCGCGATGGAAGGAACAGCTGCTGGCGCAGAATGTTATAATTTCTTCATCCGCGGATTTTAGGTCATTTTTCCCTCATGGTTTGATCATGTTTGAGAGGCTTCTTGGTGAGATTAAAGAGGGATTCAAAGGAAACGACTTGAGGTAAAGAATTTTGGTCTTGAAAATCGATTATATTGTTTAATCCACCTAGAAATTCATGGAACTTAAGCTAAAAAATTGGAAGAAACTAGGGCTTGGAATTTCAAAATTTTATTATTGGATTTGAAGGACCCCATTTGAGATCGGATTTGACGAGCTTTTAGTATGTATGAACTCGTGGTGAGATAAGGAACCCGTTGATCGTAAAAATTTCTGAGTTTCGAGAAGTTTTGGGGCCGGGTTTTCGGCAATTTCAGGATTTTGTGCTCCGTTATTGATTGTTTTCGCTTGGGCTTTGTTCCTTAGCATATTTGTGATGTATGTCATTCTGATTTTTCGATAGATTGACGCGCGGAGAGGCCGATTTGAGGGCAAAGGCGTCGCGAGCTAGAGATTTCGCCCGGGTTCGAGGTGAGTAATGAATTGTAAATGAATCTGAGGGTTGAAACCCACCGGATTGGCACATCGTAGTGCTATATGAGGTGACTTGCACGCCCGATAGCGAGCGTGGGGTAGAGCACCATTAGGGATTGTGAACTTGGTCCGTCCCGATTGATGAAATTTACTGCGTATTTGACTAAAACTTGTTTGTATCATCATGACACTTGGTTATGCCATATTTTGGGCTTCGAGCCGCTATTTGAACCTTTCCGGGGATTTTTATCCCTATTTCCGTCACTGATTTAACTTAATATACTTGAACTCAAGTCCTGTGATATCTACTATTTTACAAATTCAACACCTTTTACTCAGATTTGAAACTTAAATTGATATTTCTCAATGAATTTTTGGGCTGAGGACTACTGTTTACTAATGCGATGGGCTTGTGATGATTTTCGACTGAGTGAGGCCGAGGCCCATATGTGAGGATATGCTTGAGTATATGAGGCCGAGGGCCTGAGATACACTTTATATGCCACGAGGCGGCTTGAGTGATGTGAGGCCGAGTGCCAGAAGTGATGTGAGGCCAGAGTGCCGAGAGATGATGCCACGAGGTGAGCCCCTCCTGGAGTCTTGCACACCACCCAGTGAGCGTCGTCGACAATATATGGATGTGGGGCGCAGCCGCAGCGATATATGGATTCGGGCTGCACGCCCCAGCGGGTACTTAATATGATACTATTCCGGAGAGTGATCTTGAGGAGATAGCCCGAGGTGGATGAGAGTGTTTTCTGAGAGTGAGCCCGAAGGGGCTGGTACTGTTCTGAGATAGTTCCCGGGGGTGAACCTTTATGTGTCATGCTTTCATACACCATTGTCATTTAACCTGTTATGGTGTAATGTGCACGAGGGGCAATTTTCTGTGCTTATCGCACTAACTGTTTTGCAATCATTGCGTAACTGTTGAAGAGTCATTTTCAAAAGAGGTTAAAACTGAGGACTAAGAATATTTTCTAAAGCATGCTTTTGGGTCCTAGACTACCCGCACTTAAGCATAATAGTAGCTAACGCACGGACTCCGTTCACCGATGTGCGTAGTAGCCCACAATAGAACGCAGCATTCTAATATTCACTAGGGAGACATTCCTTCTTACCAGAGGTTAGAAGGAGACTCGCCCTCGCTGAAGCCAACTTCGGTGCAAATTATGCTCAACTCAATTCGTGCGGAACAATCCAAAACTAATGAAATACGGTGTATAAAACAATTCATAATATTCAAAAATCATATTCCAATATTTAGGTGTTCCCACCCTAAATATAAGATTTTCTAAATCATACCAGTGCCCCAGTTCGGAAATTTTGAAGAAAGTTGTTAACCATAACCTTATGAGCATATATATATTTTTATCCAACAATTCCATAACCATTTCGTGGTCAACTCTCAATTTTTATACCAAACAACTAGGTTTTCATCTAAACCTTGATTTACCAATTTTTACAATGTTAATCTACTATCAAATTCATGTTAAACTCATGTTGTGTAGAAATTATTACGTTCAAGTGCTAGTGAAACCATTCCAAGCTCAATCTCAAAATCGAATGCTCAACCACACCAAACAATGAGTAAAATGGTGACTCCGTTTTGGGCATTCTCTAGGCAAATATCGCAAATGAGAATTTTTAACTTTTTGAGACTATAATCAAAGCTAATCACAACATTTGTGTTTAAATAAATTTTCAGATTCCCATATGATTTCGAGATATAAGCTTCCAAATAGGCTCCTCGCATCAGAAATTTAATGGAGAATGCAAAACAGCTTACAGCCTTTAGTTCATCGTCATCGAAACTTTTTGTCACAATACCAAGATATGAATGGTTATCGTTTCGGGAAATAATGAATGCAAGGCTACAACTTTTTATTCTGCAAATTTTCAGATTTCTTTAGGATTGTAGAATTATAAGATTCCAAAATGAGCTCTCGATTTAAAATTTCTGGTGACAGCTTCTGCAAATAGAATTTCGCAGCTTTCATGTCCGAATAGTCCCATCCGTAACCTTCTGAAATACACTGAGGCTCGGGATTTAACTCAATTTAGCCATGTCCAAAACTAATCATACGAACCGCTCGAGGTCAAATCACATCAAACAGCGTCGAAATCTACGATCGCGCATCAGGATCGAATAGTTAGTTTCAGAATCTTCCCAACTTCTTATATTGCACGAAACTATAAAAATCTAATACATAGAATGGAATATTATGATTATTGTCACAATCAGATGCATTTCGACATTGCTAGACCGTACTGCAACATTCCGACTGGAAGTTGTCCGAGTAGGTCAAAGATTCACACTTCGTCAAAGACTTCTCAAAACCATCAAAATTTCCAACTTTAATCCAGATGATCAAAATTCACCACGGACCTCTAAATCACTCCGAGTCGTGCTTCCAATACCAAATCACAAAAGTTCCACGCAAATCCAACGCTACAACTGAATCCCCGATACACTGAAATGCATCTTCAACCAAATTTATGAATTCCTTCCAAAATGCTAACATTCTAACAATAGGTGCGAAACCTTCCCTTGGGTCCTTTCAAAACCCGATCCAGACGTAACGCGCAAAGTCCAAATCAGTCATCAACGAAGCTGTACGGGAACCTTCGATCTCGATTCCGAGACGTTTACTCAAAAATCCAAATCTTAGTCACTTCTTTCAAAGCCTTAAAGCTTCCGAAATGAAATTTTCTCTCCGAAATCAAACCAAAAATCCGAAATTCAATTCGACATTGTACAAAGTCTCAATCACCTGAATGAAGCTTGCTCAGTGGCCTCAAACTACCAGAATGACGCGCTAAGAGGCTCAAAAACGACCTGTCGGATCGTCACATGACAGTGTGGCGTATCCAAGTATGAGTTTATACCTAAATAAACAAGTAAAACACTAATTACCTTCTTCAAAATCGACCGTTTTTACTTTTACAAGTCAAAAAAATAAATCAAAATTATATTTGTGTAAATAAACACATATTTAATTGTACCCTATGTCATTTTTTAATAATGAACCGGACAACTATAATTAACTATAATAATTCACGGATAATAAGATTTATATATATAGTAACTTTTGCGTTATCATTTGAAAGTGAGATTTACGCCGGAATACAACATTTGAAGAGTTATTTATAAAGATTAACAAACTATCTTAAAATAATTACAGTATACAATTTTTACTAACTTTTTTAACTTCTTGAAGTTAGATGTATACCGCTTTTATATTCCTTAAATATCTCATTTTAAACACGTAAAATAGGGATTATGATACAATTATGTAGAATTCAAATGCTAATATACTAAGATTCTCCTAAAAGTACTCCACTATAACTTAGGGATTGTCTACTTCAAATTAAATTTTTCTATCTTCAAATATATAACTTGCATACTTAAATTCCAAAACGGTGTACATGCGAACAATCCCTTAAGTTGATTCAAGGTTTTTTACGAGATTGCCGATGGGGGCTTTCATTTTGTGAGACTACGACATGACACCATGCCAAACTTGTACATTTATTATAATTTTTCAATTTCTTCGAATAGTCGTGATTTCAGCTATTTTTCCATGTCCTTTCCTTGTCATGGAATAAAAATTTTAGGAACTTAATTTCCCTAGGCTTCTTCTTAGAGTTCAATGCCGGGGGCAATTGAAATGAATAAATTTGTTTCTTTCAACTCTCCATCTCCTTCCATTCTAGAATATTGAATTGTCTTTTAAATGAATGATATTGTAATCATCTATCGTAGCATTCGGTACTAGGTGACATAGTTAAATGGTTATATTTGATATTATTATACATTTGAAGTCCCATTGGGATGATTATGGGTAAAAATAGTTGTTTCATGAATCAAGACGGAAGCTGACGTGCATAAGATTTCATGACAAAAATATCTAAGTTTGGCAGAAGGTCTAGTACTTCATCCAGAGTTTTAGTGAAAAGATTTAAAGGAATTGGGAAGGAGACTCAAACGATAAAAGTTGTAGGCTACGAAATGAGCTTTCCAACGATATAGTTATGGCGAGCCGGAACGGATCTTTATGAAAAGTTATGCGTGTTTTACAGAAAGTAATGTAGTGATGAATGCGCGACCAGGTATCGAACGGCGCCGCTACATATTTTGGAGGCAGTGTTACTGCCATTTAGCGCGGTCAGTAGCGCGGCACACGCTCCATGGCGCAGGCGCAGTAGTGGGGGTCGTTTTAAAAGCATAATTTCGTCCCCCACACCGCAAAACTAAAAACTAATCTCTAGAGGAAAGCTCTCAAAAACCGCCAACTCTGTAAGGGTCCGTCCACCACCCAAGGTAAGTTCCTCCATGGTGATTACCTAATGTTTAATATTCAATCCAACATCCTATTGACTAAGTGAAACCCCATATCATTAGACTTCGGATGGCGCCCCATGTCTGAGAGAAAACCTAGAACAAATTCAAGAAGATTGAATCATCAAAAGTAATATTTACACCTCTAGTTGATTATATCAATTGATTAATGATTATAGACTTCTATTCCATGAGATTTGAGTTGATGTGGTGTGATAAGAAAACATGAAACGGTATAGGTTTGTAGGTTGTTGATTGGTTTATATTGGTTATGTGTCACGACCCAGTTCACACCTCCATGAAGATTGCCGTGAATGGCACACTGTTCTAAACTAAGAAGGCCTAACAGTGCAGGCGAATAACAAAAATTAAACATGTTGCAGAATAATTTAATTAAAACTGAAGCTAACGGAAATAGACAACTGTATATAAGGCCACTTTCGCCTATGGAACTCAAAATATCGGAAGCCACAATCTAAATCCCAAAATCCCGGAAACTCCAGGGAAACACAAGGCTATAAATGTAGTATCTGCTTTAAAACAGAATGTCTAAACAACATAAAGGGAGAAGGAACTACTTGCTAAAGCCGGATAAAGAGTAGAACCCTGGTTTGCGGACGTAGCAGCTATAGCACTCAAGTCAGCTAGGATACATCTCCCACGAGGATGAACGCCTGGGAGGAAGCTACCGTGGATCTGACAGATGAAAAATGCGGCGAAGAGCATGAGTACATCCACAGCGTACTCAGTAAAGTGCAAAGCCTAACCTCCGTTGGGTAGTGACCGAGGAAGTCAGGGCCTACTGGATAAGACATAATAAATAATGGATAACGGAAGTAGTTTAAAATACAGTCTATCAGCGATGAACTAAACAGTAAATAACTGAAAGAAGCAGTAATAGAAAGCAAAGGTAAAATACAAGGAAAACTCGCCTCAACAGAATAGTAGCTGGGGGAATCTCTTGGTATCACCGAAGATCTCTTGTATCCTCAATAAGTTAAGTCGGCGGATCTCTTGGTAAT
Source organism: Nicotiana attenuata (assembly GCF_001879085.1). Lineage (NCBI taxonomy): Eukaryota > Viridiplantae > Streptophyta > Magnoliopsida > Solanales > Solanaceae > Nicotiana > Nicotiana attenuata. Next base: position 1,077,118 of record NW_017670297.1, read on the forward strand.
CCCGAGATCTCTGGTATCTCAAATAGATAAGTCGGCGGATCTCTTGGTATCCGAGGATCTTGTGTACATCAATAGTAAGCCGGGGATCTCTTGGTATCCCATATATTAACGTAAAGAAACACATGTGCCAGGGATCTCTTGGTATTCCCGCACCCTACCACATATCAAGTAAGATAGGGGGATCATCCGGAACCGTCCGTAGTCCAACTTAAACCACAACACAACGCCCATAAATACTCATGAATAAATGCTAAAATCAGGACAAGCTAATAGTATGTCACACCCAATCCCGGTCGTGATGACGCCCAAACAATAATGCTATAACAAGCCAGACCAATTAAATACTCTCAACCCAATACGCAATCCGTTACAAATAATGAGATTGAAATAAGCAAATATCAAAGTTCAATACCGGATCTAAATTCAAATACTCGGAATATAAATAACGATATCCAAACATGTTCCCATAGATCTGGAGTCAGTGAGCTAGAGCCTCTAGATTAACAGAGTAATATATATATATATATATATATATATATATATATATATATATATATATTATATATACAGATGTCTAGGATATGGAGACGAAATGAAATAAAGGGAAGGAGTCGCGCGTGCGGACGTCAGAGATATCAACAACTTCTCGAAAAATAAAACTTCACGGAACGGCAAACAGCTCCACTAAGCCTCCGGAGCACTATCTGCACACGTGGTCAAGGGAGTAAAGTGAGTAGCTTCCAACTCAGTGAGTAATAAACATATATAATGGCTGAAAGTAAAGAAATCCGAAATTATCAATATAAAGCTATATAAGCGATTCAGCACATAAAAACGGTGGAACAACAACATACAAGGACAAATAAGACAAATAGGTATAAATGAATGAATGCAATGCATGCCTCACATAGATCGGCATTGTAGGAACATGACCGCTGCGCGCACCGATCCATTGTGTACTCGCGGGCTCACCTGTGGGGGTTTAGACTCCGGAGGAGGATATCACTACAGCCCAAAGCGCAGATATCATCGTACATTCGCTCGGGTGCAGCCCGATCCAACTCAGTCCATATATATATATATATTATAGTACTATATTATATAGCATGCAACCCGGAGCACAGTCAGATTATATAATGCATTTTAGTTCAATTATTAGGAATTTAGAGCTAATTGTTTAAATCTTTATTTGTTACTGAGGTAAGTGGCTTGTCTAACCTTGTGGGGGGGACCTTTCCCCTTAGGACATGATCTTTGAATATTTGAATGCCTCGTACGTGAGGTGACGAGCGCGTACTTGAGCTAATTGTTGTAAACCCGTTTCTACTTGAAGTATTTAAATTGAGATTTCCTGTTTACTTGTTCATTTTAGACTGTAAGTTTATACCTGTGCTAGCTTAGAGACGCATGTTTAGCTGGCTTACTTGCTTATTTGTTTAGCTGTACTATTTGTACTCTGTGAAGCATGTTAGGCTAGAATTTACTATTACTTGTCCTGATTATAGCATTTACTCTGAGATTATGGGTTGTTGATGTTGTGTGTTTTAATTTGGGATTACGGGACGGCTTCCCGGGAGATCCCCTGTTCTTGAGATATTCTGGACTGAGGGTGCAGGATACCAAGAGATCCCTGGCACATGTGTTTCTATATATATTGGGATACCAAGAGATCCCCGGCTTACTTATTGAGGATACACAGAGATCCTCGGGATACCAAGAGATCCCCGACTTACTTATTGAGGATACCCAGAGATCCTCGGGATACCAAGAGATCCCCGACTTACTTATTGAGGATACCAAGAGATCCTCGGGATACCAAGAGATCCCCCAGCTACTATTCCTTGTTGAGGGCAGTTTTCCTTGTATTGTTACCTTTGCTTTCTATTACTGTTCTTCGTTATTTACCTGGTTTAGATTCTCGCTGTAGACTTTATTTAAACTGCTTCCGTTATCTCATTATTTATTATGTTTTATCTCAGTAGGGCCCTGACCTTCCTCGTCACTACCCAACCGAGGTTAGGCTTGGCACTTACTGAGTACCGCTGTGGTGTACTCATGCCTCTTCTGCGCATTTTTTCATGTGCAGATCCAGGTACTTCCTCCCAGGCGTATCATCCTCGTGGTGGAGAGTCCTAGCTGAGACTTGAGGTATATCTGCTACGTCCGCAAACCAGGAGTCTCTACTCTATTCCGGCTTTAGCAGGTAGTTCCTTTCCTTCCTTTCATGTTGTTTAGACATTCTAGTGTAAAGCAGATTACTACATTCTATTAGCCTGTGTTTCCCGTGAGTTTCCGGATTTTGGGATTTAGTTGTAGGCTTCCGCATATTTTTGAGTTGTATAGGCCGAGTGGCCTTATATACAGTTGTTATTTCCGTATGTTCAGTTTTAATTAATTATTCTGCAAATGTTAATTTGTTATTCCGCACTGTTAGGCTTACCTAGTTGTAGGAACTAGGTGCCATCACGACATGTTCATGGAGGGTGAACTGGGGTCGTGACACATAACCAATAATAACCAATCAACAACCCAAACCTATCACCGTTCATGCTTTTCTATCACACCCATCAACTCATATCTCATGAAATAGAGTCTATAATCATTAATTCAATGATATAATCAACTAGAGGGTGAAGATATTACCTTTTTGATGTTCAATCTTCTTGAATTTGAGTTCTAGGGTTTCTTCTCTCAACAATGGTGTCCCCATCGAATGTCTAATGATATGGAGGGTTTACCATGTTAATAGGATGTTGGGGAATTGAAATAAACATAGAATCACCATGAGAACTTACCTTGGGTGGTGGAGGGACCCTTAAGGAGTTGGGTTTTTGAGAGCTTTCCCTTCTAGAGAAGGTTTTTATGTTTTGGGGCTGTGGGGGACGAAATATAGCTTTAAAACGACCCCCCACTAGCGCGCCTGCGCTACTGGAGGCTTGCCCGCGCTACTGACCGCGCTAAATGGCAGTAACACTGCCTCAAAATTAGCGCGGCCGCGCTACCGGCGCGCATATCACATACTATTCTGTAAAACACGCATAACTTTTTGCATAAAGATCCGTTCGGGCTCCATAATATATCGTTGGAAAGCTATTTCGAAGGCCTACAACTTTTATGCTTTGAGTTTTCCCCAATTCCTTAAATTTTCACTAAAACTTGATGGAAGATAGACCTTCTGCAAACTTAGTCGATTTTGTCAAATCTTATGCACCTCACTCTCCGTCTTGATTCTGAAACAACTATTTTTACCCATAATCATCCCAATGGGACTTCAAATGTATAAAATATCAAATTAATACCCATTTAATATGTCCACACCTAGTCCGAATGTACGAGATGTTACAATATCATTCATTAAAAGACAATTCAATATTCTAGAATGAAGGAGATGGAGAGTTGAAGAACAAATTTATATTCATTCCCCCGCATGTGAACTTAAAAGAAGCCTAGGGAAATTAAGTCCTAAAATTTTTATTCCATGACAAGGAAAGACCATGAAAATAGTTGAAATCACGACTATTCGAAGAAAATGAAAAATTAAATTTAAATGTACAAGTTTGGACTGGGTTCGATAGTGCTCACAAGAATGAAGCCCACATCGGCATGCTCTAAAAAAAACCTTGAAATCCCAACTGAAGGGATTGTTCGCATGTAACACCGTTTGGATTTAAGTATGAAGTATATATTGAATGAGATAGAAAAATTGATAAATTTGAAGTAAGAAATCCCTAAGTTAAGTGGAGGTACTTTTAGGAGAATCTTAGATAATTATGCATTTGAAATTCTCATAATTGTAATCATAATCCCTATTTTCACGTTTTAAAATGAGATATTTAAGGAATATAAAAGCGGTATACAATCTAATTAAGAAGTTCAAAAATTGTATAAAATTGTATATACTGTAATTATTTTAAGATAGTTGTAACTCTTATAAATAACTCTTCAAAATGTTGTATTCCGGGTAAATTTCTCAAATGATAACGCAAAGCTTACTATACTATAAATTTTATTATCCGTGAATTATATAGTAATTATAGTTGTCCGGTTCATTATTAAAAAATGAACATAGGTGTACAATTAAATATGTGTTTCATTTTACACAAAATAAATTTTGATTTTTATTTTTGACCTTGTAAAAGTTAAAAAGGGCTTTTGAAGAAGGGTAATATAGTTGTTTTACTTGTTTTATCTAGGTATAACTAATACTTGGATACGCCACACTGTATGTGACGATCCGACAGGTCGTTTTGAGCTCTAGCGCGTCATTCGGTAGTTTGAGGCCACGAGCAGCTTCATTTCAGGTATTAGGACTTGTACGCATGGTCGGAATTGAATTCCGAATGTTTGGGGTTGATTTGGAGAGAAAATTCTCATTTCGGAAGCTTTAAGTTGAAAGAATTGACTAAGATTTGGATTTTTGAGTAAACGGCCTCGGAATCGAGATTCGAAGGTTCCGACAGCTTCGTATGATGATTTTGGACTTGGGCGTACGTCTGGATCGGGTTTTGAAAGACCCGGGAAGGTTTCGGCACCTATTGTAGAAGTTAGCATTTTTGGAAGAATTTCATAAATTTGGGTTGAAGTGCATTTCAGTGTTATCGATGTTCGTTTGGGATTGCAAGGTTGGGAATAGCTCTGTATGGTGATTCTGGTATTGGAAGCACGATCGGAAGTGAATTTAGAGGTCCGTGGGTGATTTTGGAGTCATTTGGTTAAAGTTGGAAATTTGATGGTTTTTGAGAAGTTTGACCGGAAGTGGATATTTTGATATCGGGATCAGATTCCGATTCCGGAAGTTGGAGTAGGTCCGCAATGTCGAAAGTGACTTGTGTGCAAAATTCAAAATCATTCTAGATTGATTTGATATGTTTCGGTGCAAAATATAGAAGTTGGAAGATTTGAAAACTCATAATTCGATTCGATGCGCGATTCGTGATTTCGACGTTGTTTGATGTGATTTGAGGCCTCGAGCGAGTTCGTATTATGTTTTGGGACATGTTGGTATAATTGGTTAAGATCCCGAGGGCCTCAAGTGGATTTCAGAAGGTTAACGGAATGGATTTCGGACAATGAAAGCTGCTGAAATTCTATTGCAGAAGCTGTTCACCAGAAAATTTTAATGCGAGGAGTCGATTTTGGAATCTTATATCCTACAATCTAAAAGAAATCTGAAAATTTGCAGATTAGAAAAGTTGTAGCCCTTGCATTCTAGTTTCCCGAAAGATAGACCATTCATTATTTGGATATTTGTACAAAAAGTTATGATCGATTGAATAAAGGCTGGTAAAGCTGTTTTGCAATTTCTCCATAAATTTCTGATGCGAGGAGCCTACTTTGGAAGCTTATATCTCGAAATCCATATGGAATCTGAAAATTTTCAAAACATCAAAGTTGTATAGCTTTGATTATAGTTTCTAGAAAATTAAACAATTCATCATTTGGATATTTGCCTAGGCAGAATGCCTAAAACGGGAGTCAGCCATTTTTACTCATTTTTGAGTTTTGAGTCTCGGATTTGGGCGATTTTTGGAGCTTTTGGAATAGGGTTTTCACCTAGCACTTTGAGGTAAGTAATTTCTACACAACATGAGTTTAATACATAGATTATGGATAGATTAACATGTAAAAATTGGTGAAATCAAGGGTTTAGATGAAAACCTAGGTTTTGTATAAAAATGAGAGTTGACCACGAAAATGGTTATGGAATTTGGTAAAAATTATATATTTGACTTCATAAGGTTATGGTTAACAACTTTCTTCAAAAATTTCCGGAATCTGGGCACGTGGGTATGAATTTTAGAAAATCTTATATTTAGGGTTGGGTAATCACCTTAATAGTTGGAATATGAATTTTTGAATATGTATTGATTAGTTTATACACTATTTCATTAGTTTTGGATTGTTCCGCACCGAATTGAGGGTTAGAGCATAATCTTGGACCGGAAAGTGGGCTTCGGAGCGAGGCGAGTCTCCTTTCTAACCTTGTAAGAAGGAATTGTCCCCATAGGTGAAGTAATTAGATATGTGCTTCTATTTGTGGGGGCTACGTACGCACGAGGTGACGAGAGTCCGTGCGTAGCTACTATTATGCTTAAGTCCGGGTAGTCTAGGACCCAAAAGCATGCTTTAGAAAATATCTTAGCTCAGTTTAAACCTCTTTTGAAAATGACTCTTTCAACAGTTACGCAATGATTGCAAAACAGTTAGTGCCGATAAGCACAGAAAATTTGCCCCTCGGGCACAATTACCACAGCATAACAGGTAAAATGACAAGTGAATATGAAAGATGAACACATAAAGGTTCGCCCCTCGGGCAATATCTCAGAACAGTACCAGCCCCTCGGGCTCACTCTCAGAACACTCTCATCCCCTCGGGCTATCTCCCTCAGATCACTCTCAGAATAGTATCATATAGTACCCGCTGCGGCGTGCAGCCCGATCCATATATCGCTGCGGCATGCAGCCCGATCCATATATTGTCGACGACGCTCACTGGGGGTGTGCAGACTCCGGGAGGGGCCTCACCTCGTGGCATCATCTCTCGGCACTCGGCCTCACATCACTCGGCACTCGGCCTCACATCACTCAAGCCGCCTCGTGGCATATAAATGTATCTCAGGCCCTCGGCCTCATATCACTCAGCATATCCTCACATATGGCCCTCGGCCTCACTCAGTCCGAAAATCATCACAAGCCCATCGGGCATTAGTAAACAGTAGTCCTCAGCCCAAAACATCATTTAGAAATATCATTTAAGTTCAAATCTGAGTAAAAGTGGTTGAATTTGTAAAATAGTAGATATCAACAGGACTGAGTTCAAGTAATAAGTCAAATCAGTGAGGAAATAGTGATAAAAATCCCCGAAAGGTTCAAATAGCTGGCTCGAAGCCCAAATATGGCAATCAACCCAAGTCATGATGATAACAAACAAGTTTTAGTCAAATACGCAGTAAATTCATCAATCGGGACGGACCAAGTCACAATCCCTAATGGTGCTCTACCCCACGCTCGCTATCCGGCGTGCAAGTCACCTCAATATAGCACTACGATGTGCAATCCGGGGTTTCAAACCCTCAGGATATCATTTACAATCATTACTCACCTCGAACCGGCGAAATCTCTAGCTCGCGACGCCTTTGCCCCTCAAATCGGCCTCCCCGCGCGTCAAATCTATCGAAAATCAGAATGAATACATCACAATATGCTAAGGGAACAAAGCCCAAGCGAAAACAATCAATAACGGGCACAAATCCTGAAATTGCCGAAACCCGAGCCCCGGGCCCACTTCTCGAAACTCAGAAATTTTTACATCAACGGGTTCCTTATCTCACCACGAGTTCATACATACTAAAAGCTCTCAAATCCGATCTCAAATGGTCCTTCAAATCCATAAATAAAATTTGAAAATTCCAAGCCCTAGTTTCTTCCATTTTTAGCTTAAGTTCCATGAATTTCTAGGTGGATTACACAATATAATCGAGTTTCAAGACCAAAATTCTTACCTCAAGTCGTTTCCCTTTGAATCCCTCTTTAATCTCCACCAAGAAGCTCTCAAAATGATCAACCATGGAGGAAAAATGACCTAAAATCGCGGATGAAATGAAATTATAACATTCTGCCCAGCACTGTTCCTTCTTCATCGCGATCGCGGCCATAGCCTCGCGATCACGAAGAACAAATCCTCAAAGGCTCCAAAATACACTATGCGAACACGATATATACAATGCGAACGCGATGCTTCCTCTCTCCAAACTACACGAACACGGGATACCAGATGCGAACGCGAAGGGCAATGACCCCTGACCCACAATTCCTTATACGCGAACGCAGAAAGACTTATGCGAACGCGAAGCTCAAATATTTAACATTCTGCGATCGCGTACCCACAAACGCGAACGCGAAGAGAAAATTTCCTGCCTTCCAAATTTCTTCTACGCGATCGCAACACCACTTACGCGATCGCGAAGGACAAAAACTCTGCAACATCAGAACAGTTTTTCTGCAACATCTCCACTTCAAAAATGGTCCGATTGACCACCCAAAACTTCCCCGAGGCCCTCGGGACCTCAACCAAAAGTACCAACACATCCTAAAACCTCATTCAAACTTGTTCCAATCATCAAAACACCTCAAACAACACCAAATCCATCAATTCACATTGAATTCAAGCCTAAGTTTTCTAAAAACTTCCAAAATACGCTTTCGATCAAAAACCCGACCAAACCACGTCCGAATGACCTGAAATTTAGCACGCACATCCCAAATGACATAACGAAGCTACAGCAACTCTCGGAATTCCATTCCGACCCTCGTATTAAAATCTCACCTATCAACCGGAATTCGCCAAAATACTAACTTCGTCAATTCAAGCCTAATTCTACACCGGACCTCCAAAACCAATTCCGATCACACTCCTAAGTCATAAATCACCTAACGAAGCTAACCAAATCATAAAACTCTGATCCGAGCTCATATACAAATAAGTCAACTCTTGGTCAAACCTTTCAAATTCAAAGCTTTCAACTGAGACTTTTCTTTCAAATTCATACCGATTTTCCTGAAAACCAAAAACCAGCGATCTACATCAGTCATAATACATCATACGGGGCAAGTCATGCCCGAGAGCTGGCGATCAAAGTACAAAAGCTCAAGACGACCGGTCGGGTCGTTACACCCTCCCCCACTTAAACACACGTTCGTCCTTGAACGTATCCATAGTTGCTCCAAAAGCCAACCAATCGCTGAATAACCTTGCCAAGCATATACCCGAGGGTGATCCCACGTCACCCTATCTCATATAGGTCCGATAGCACATAGAAACTGAAATTACACAACCCAATCTAGCCCGTGAATCATAGAACCACATTTTCACTTCTAAAACCACCAATACGATCAAAACCTCACACCTATACTCTGAATAGGCCCGAACCAACTGTAATATCCCATGCCTGCAACCTCAGGTGCAATTATATGATATACCCCATAACTCAAACACATGTAGCGATAACTTCCATTNAGCTACAGCAACTCTCGGAATTCCATTCCGACCCTCGGATCAGAATTTTACCTATCAACCGGAATCCGCCAAAATACTAACTTTGCCAATTCAAGTCAAATCCTTCCACGGACTTCCAAAATGCATTCCGATCGCGCTCCCAATTCATAAATCACCTGACGAAGCTAACCAAATCATAGAAACTCCGATCCGAGCTCATATACAAATAAGTCAACTCTTGGTCAAACCTTTCAAATTCAAAGCTTTCAACTGAGACTTTTCTTTCAAATTCATTCCAAATTTTCCTGAAAACCAAAACCAACGATCTACAATAGTCATAATACATAACACGGGGCAAGTCATGCCCGAGAACTGGCGATCAAAGTGCAAAAGTTCAAAACGACCGGTTGGGTTGTTACATTCTTCCCCACTTAAACACGCGTTCGTCCTCGAACGTACCCAGAGCTGTTCTAAAAGCCAACCAATCACTAAATAACCTTACCATGCATATACCCAGGGTGATCCCACGTCACCCTATCTCATATAGGTCCGATAACACATAGCAACTGAAATTTCACCACCCCAATCTAGCCCATAAGCCATAGAACCATATTTCCATTTCCGAGATCATACGCAAAATCACGAACCGTTAACCTACTACTACTATTACTACGAAT
>NW_017670297.1:1088110-1156721 GCF_001879085.1 Nicotiana attenuata
GAACAGAACCACCTATGCCTCATTAGCACTCTGACACCGCAGGATGCGACCTCATCCCAATACAAACAAGCATCTTCCTGCTCTATGCACCGAGCATTCTTTACCAACAATAACTTAAGACATCCTATGATTCTCACACACCTACGAAGCACCATATAACCTTGTCAAAAAATTTCCTTCACTCGAGCCATCCTCGACTTCAATCTCCTTGAGCCATCACTGACTCAGCGACACGCCTCCAACTGGAACCAACATAGCACCAACTCGTGCAATCAACTACTCACAGCAGACTCCCCCACTTGGCTCGGAGCCATAGATCAAAATACACTCAATAACTCATAACACTTATTCTCTATTGATGCCACAATACCATAGTGAGATTAAACTCAAATCCCTTTGTAAGCTTGTGAAAACACAGATCATCTAGTACTTTAAATCTTCGGCAATCTCGCACTCATTCTCACAACCGTTCAGCCCACTCTCTTAAGCGACCAAAACTTTCAAATTTCAACACTTACATTTCACTTGCACCTGAGATCTTCTACAATCACATAAGGGTCACACCACCCCAGAACTCTTCGCAGGAGATAACCCACCTGCTCTGCCTTCAGTTAATATTTCTGTATACCTTCCATCGTCATAAACTGTACGCAGTCACTTAGTCTTCCTGAGTCTGAACTCGTACCGCAACATAAAATTTACTTCACCCTCAACTGGAAAACATGAAAAGATCCTTCACGTGCCCATAATTCGGGGCTGTACCTCAAACCACGATGGAATTCAAGAACCTAATAGTCCTTCTATCATCCCGCAGACCTTCCTCGTAACTTCCAAGTCATATAGATACATCTTGCAGTATTAACATACTCATCACATAGTTACCCAACCGTCACTCCCACTAATAGGGACAATACCGAACATATAAGTTCAAAAACACTTGTTCACACAATCAGCACCTCTGTGCTCAAGCCATAGGCAAGGATCCAGCCTTAAGTCCTCCAGACTGGCCCAACATAAACTCACAGAGATTACATCTCGCCCCTCGATCGGGGAATCACAAGCCATCAAGGTACATCTGATACTGAGCGCTCATGCGCGCATGCGAACACATGGAAGGAATTGCAAGAGTTACTTTTCAAGCTGAATTAAGGACGCACGATAAGAATTCAAGAATGTGAAGTTTTCCTAAAGATTTCACAGCCTCTCGAGGATAAATACAAACGTCTCCGTACCGATCCGTGAGACTCTACTAAACCTGCTCATACTCGTGAGACCTATGTAACCTAGGCTCTGATACCAACTTGTCACGACCCAAACCCCGATCCGGTCGTGATGGCGCCTCTCGTAAAGACAAGGCCAGCCAACCAACCCAAATTGCCTTTTCAGAATAGTTAATATTAATAAGTAGTTTTAGCATAACTAAATAACCACAGTCTAAATAAAAGATTTCTTTATTAAGTGCGGAATACAACCCAAACACAGCCCAAATCGGGGTGTCACCAGTCACGAGCATCTATTAGAGTATAAATACAACTACAAGGACTAAATTAACAAAACATGAATGATGAACATAAGGGAGAAAAGCGGTGCTGCGAACGCTGGCAGCCACCTCGCTAATCCTTGACAACACTGTCTTTGATCAGCCAAAACCCGCTACCAGGTGTATAAATACCTGCATCTGCACACAAGGTGCAGGGAGTAAAGTGAGTACTCCAACTTAGTGAGTAATAAAGGTAAATAACAACTAAGCAATACGAAATCACGTAAAGAAAACCATCATGCTGTATAGAAGCAGTGTAAAACCCTTTGAGAAAAGCAGTGAAGATGTGAAATCTTTAGAAAATATCTTAGCTCAGTTTAAACCTCTTTTGAAAATGACTTTTCCAATAGTTACGCAATGATTGCAAAACAGTTAGTGCCAATAAGCACAGAAAATCCGCCCCTCGGGCACAATTACCACAGCATAACAGGTAAAATGACAAGTGAATATGAAAGATGAACACATAATGGTTCGCCCCTCGGGAAATATCTCAGAACAGTACCAGCCCCTCGAGCTCACTCTCAGAACACTCTTAGCCCCTCGGGCTCTCTCCCTCAGATCACTCTCAGAATAGTATCATATAGTACCGGCTGCGGCATGCAGCCCGATCCATATATCGCTGCGGCGTGCAGCCCGATCCATATATCGTCGACGGTGCTCACTGGGGGTGTGCAGACTCCGGGAGGGGCCCCTTTACGGCCCAAGCGCAATATCAAGCCACCTCGTGGCATCATCTCTCGGCACTCGGCCTCATATCACGCGGCACTCGGCCTCACATCACTCAAGCCACCTCGTGGCATATAAATGTATCTCAGGCCATCGGCCTCATATCACTCAGCATATCCTCACATATGGCCCTCGGCGTCACTCAGTCCGAAAATCATCACAAGCCCCTCGGGCATTAGTAAACAGTAGTCCTCAGCCCAAAACATCATTTAGAAATATCATTTAAGTTCAAATCTGAGTAAAAGTGGCTGAGTTTGTAAAGCAGTAGATATCAACAGGACTGAGTTCAAGTAATAAGTCAAATCAGTGAGGAAATAGTGATAAAAATCCCCGAAGGGTTCAAATAGCTAGCTCGAAGCCCAAATATGGCAATCAGCCCAAGTCATGATGATAACAAACAAGTTTTAGTCAAATACGCAGTAAATTCCTCAATCGGGACAGACCAAGTCACAATCCCCAACGGTGCTCTACCCCACGCTCACTATCCAGCGTGCAAGTCACCTCAATATAGCACTACGATGTGCAATCCGGGGTTTCAAACCCTCAGGATATCATTTACAATCATTACTCACCTCGAACCGGCGAAATCTCTAGCTCGCGACGCCTTTGCCCCTCAAATCGGCCTCCCCGCACGTGAATCTATCCAAAATCAGAACGACTACATCACAATATGCTAAGGGAACAAAGCCCAAGTGAAAATAATCAATAACGGGCACAAATCCCGAAATTACCGAAACCCGAGCCCCGGGCCCACTTCTCGAAACTCAGAATTTTTTTACATCAACGGGTTCCTTATCTCCTCACGAGTTCATACATACCAAAAGCTCTCAAATCCGACCTCAAATGGTCTTTCAAATCCATAAATAAAATTTCAAAATTCCAAGCCCTAGTTTCTTCCATTTTTAGCTTAAGTTCCATGAATTTCTAGGTGGATTACACAATATAATCGAGTTTCAAGATCAAAATTCTTACCTCAAGTCGTTTTCCTTTGAATCCCTCTTTAATCTCCGCCAAGAAGCTCTCAAAATGATCAACCATGGAGGAAAAATGACCCAAAATCGCGGATGAAATGAAATTATAATATCCTGCCCATCACTGTTCCTTCTTCACCGCGATCGAGGCCATATCCTCTCGATCGCGAAGAAAAAATCCTCAAAGGCTCCAAAATACACTATGCGAACGCGATTTATACAATGCGGACACGATGCTTCCTCTCTCCAAACTACGCGAACGCGGGACACCAGATGCGAACGCGAAGGGCAATGACCCCTGACCCACAATTCCTTATACGCGAACGCGGAAAGACTTATGCGAACGCGAAGCTCAAATATTTAACCTTCCGCGATCGCGAACCCACAAACGCGAATGTGAAGAGTAAATTTCCTGCCTTCCAAATTTCTTCTACGCGATCACGAAGGACAAAAACTCTGCAACATCAGAACAGTTTTTCTGCAACATCTCCACTTCAAAAATCGTCCGATTGACCACCCGAAACTTCCCCGAGGCCCCCGGGACCTCAACCAAAAGTACCAACACATCCTTAAACCTCATTCAAACTTTTTCCAATCATCAAAACACCTCAAACAACACCAAATCTATCAATTTACATTGAATTCAAGCCTAAGTTTTCTAAAAACTTCCGAAATACGCTTTCGATCAAAAACCCGACTAAACCACGTCCGAATGACCTGAAATTTAGCACGCACATCCCAAATGACATAACGAAGCTACAGCAACTCTCGGAATTCCATTCCGACCCTCGGATCAAAATCTCACCTATCAACCGGAATTCGCCAAAATACTAACTTCGTCAATTCAAGCCTAATTCTACACCCAACCTCCAAAACCAATTCTGATCACACTCCTAAGTCATAAATCACCTAAAGAAGCTTAAAAAAATCATAAAAACTCCGATCCAAGCTCATATACAAATAAGTTAACTCTTGGTCAAACTTTTCAAATTCAAAGCTTTCAACTGAGATTGTTCTTTCAAATTCATACCGATTTTTCTGAAAACTAAAAACCAGCGATCTACATTAGTCATAATACATCACATGGGGTAAGTCAGTCTCGAGAGCTCACGTTCAAAGTGCAAAAGCTCAAGACGATCGGTCGGGTCGTTACACCTGGTCATTCTGCCTGCAGTGTTATCTCTTATGTGAAGGCTCCGCGTGTGGTCGAGAAAGGGTGTTTGGCCTATTTGGCATATGTTCGTGATTCTAGTGTCGAGGTTCCCTCTATTGATTCTGTGCCCGTTGTTCGTGAGTTTCCTGAGGTTTTCCCTTCAAACCTGCCGGGTATGCCACCCGACAGGGATATTGACTTTTGCATCGATTTGGCTCTGGGCACGCAGCTCATTTCTATCCCGCCGTATCGTAAGGCCCCGCTTGAGTTGAAAGAGTTGAAGGATCAGTTGCAAGACTTGCTTAAGAAGGGTTTTATTAGGCCGAGTGTTTCGCCTTGGGGTGCGCCGGTGTTGTTTGTTAAGAAGAAGGACGGATCAATGAGAATATGTATCGATTACCGGCAGTTGAACAAGGATACAATCAAGAACAAGTATCCATTGCCGAGGATTGATGATTTGTTTGATCAGCTTCAGGGTGCCAAGGTATTTTCAAAGATTGACTTGAGATCTGGCTACCATCAGTTGAGGATTAGGGCATCCGATGTCCCAAAGATAGCTTTCCGCACTCGGTACGGGAATTATAAGTTCTTGGTGATGTCATTCGGGTTGACAAATGCCCTGTGACGACCCGGCCCGTTGTCACGTGAGTTACCGCCCCGTCTTCCCCATATTATGTTTCTCTATGCTTCATTATCGGTATTTGAGGTAATCAAGTTGGATTGGTTTGGTTTTGGTAGGAAATGAGACATTTAGTCTCTTTAAGGAAAGCTTGTTTTGGAAAAGTCAACCGGAAGTTGACTATATAGTTAGGGGGCTCGGATGTGAATTCCGGTGATTTGGTTAGCTTCGGGGGATGATTTGTGACTTAGCAGTGCGATCGGAATTGAATTTGGAGGTCCGGTGTAGAATTAGGCTTGAATTGGCGAAGGTTGAATTTTGGCGAATTCCGGTTGGTGGGTGAGATTTTGATCCGGGGGTCGGAATGGAATTCCGAGAGTTGCAGTAGATTCGTTGGGTGATTTTGGATGTGCGGGTAAAATTTCAGGTCATTTGGACGTCGTTTGTTTGGGTTTCGATCGAATGTGCGTTTCGGAAGAATTTGATAAACTTAGGCTTGAATCCGTGGTGAATTGATGATTTTTGTGTTGTTTGACGTGTTTTGATGATTGGAACAAGTTCGTATGAGGTTTTTAGGTTGTGTTGGTGTTTTGGTTTAGGTCCCGGGGGCCTCGGGGAAAATTTGAGTGCTTAAAAGAGAGTTTTTGAAGGTTGCTTCAGGTCTGATATTGCTGGTATCTGGTATTTCCGCTTCTGCGGAAAATGGACCGCAGAAGCGGTTTCGCAGAAGCGGGTGAGCAATCGTAGAAGAGGCCAAGTGTGGGTTAGGGTAGTTCTGCATACGCGGAATGTTGGACGCTTCAGCGGGTCCGCCTAAGCGGACATTGTACCGCAGAAGCGGTTTTGAGAGGACTGCAGAAGCGGAGTTCGAGTCGCATAAGCGAAGCCTGGGTTTTTAAGTGAAGACCCCATAAGCGGATTTTTGGCCGCATAAGCGGAAGCGGGACCGCACAAGCGAAAAGCGCTGTTGGCAGAAAGGTTTAAAGGGTTTATTTCATCCGCGAGCTCCACCATTTTTCCTCCATTGTTGAGCGAGCTTGGGAGCAATTGACGCGATTTTGGGAGGGTTTTGACTGGGAATCAATTGGAGGTAAGTCCTATGGTCTAGAAACATCATTTTTATTGAAGAATCTACCTTTAATTCTTAGAAACTTGGGTAAATTACGAAATAGTGATTTACACTCTTTATGAACTATCATCACCGTTTTCCTCACTATTTGAGATATTATTTGAACTCAGTCCATGTGATTTACACTGTTTCATGAACTCAGCTATATTTTTACTCAAACCTTGAGTTCTAACTGATATTTGAACTACTGTTTGAGCTGAGTATTATTGTTTCTGTACTATTGCCCGAGGGGCTTACGATTATTTTTGGACTGATTGAGGCCGAGGGCCATATGTGAGGATATGCTGAGTGATGTGAGGAGGCTTTCAGGCCTCGAGTGCATTGTGAGGAGGCTTTCAGGCCTCGAGTGTATTGTGAGCAAGCTTTCAGGCCTCGTATTGATATTGTTCAGGCTTTCAGGCCTTGTTGATAGTGCTTGGGTTGTAGGAGCCCCTCCGGAGTCTGCACACCCATAGTGAGCGCGGGTACCCATCTAGAGTGATTAAATATTGAACAGTGGTAACAATGACACTGTTATACGTGTTTGGTCAGGTAACAATGACTGACCAGTCAGGTAACAATGTCTGACCAGTGGTAACAATGGCACTGTAACACGCGTTGGTCAGGTAACAATGGCTGACCGGTCAGGTAACAATGGCTGACTTACTACTTGAGCATACTTGTTTTATTAATTGTTTTCAAAGAGATTTTCTTCTTATGTTTTCACTGGTTTCTACCGTTTATCTGATGTTGCTGCTTGAGATAGCATTATTTGTGCCCTTGTGGGATTTTATGTTCTCAGTCGTTATTTAATTTTATTACTCACTGGGTCGGAGTACTCACATTACTTCCTGCACCATGTGTGCAGAGACAGGCACAGCTGAGTTCATACCTGAGCGCTGATTTCCTTCCAGACCAGGCGGACTAGGAGAGACGAGGTAGCTGTCGACGTCCACAGCCCCATTCTTCCTTATCTTCTGCATATTTTTATTCATCTTCAGACTATGTTTCCAGACTTGTAGTATTTTCATCAACTCTGTAGTAGCTCATGACTTGTGACACCCCGATCATCGGGCTGAGTTGGGATGGTTTTTTCCCGTTATGTTACGTTTATTTCCGTACTTATGATAAATCAGTATCTAAGGTTCAAACCTGTTATGCTAAGAAATTGTCAAAAGCAGTGTTGATTGTTCTGGTGGCTGGCCTTGTCTTCACGAGAGGCGCCATCATGACCGGGCGGGAATTGGGTCGTGACAAGTTGGTATCAGAGCCTAGGTTACTAGGTCTCACGAGTCATGAGCAGGTTTAGTAGTGTCTCGCGGATCGGTACGGAGACGTCTGTACTTATCCTCGAGAGGCTGCAGAACCCTTAGGAAAACTTCACATTCTTGAAATTCTTGTCGTGCGATTTTGTTGATCCGGGAACTAAACTTCTGTGTTCTATCCTCTCGCAGATGGCGAGGACCCGCGCTACAGGACGAGACGGACGCCCACCGGTACCACCTACTGAGGGCACTAGAGGCGGGCGCGGTCGTGGTAGGGGCAGAGCCGCGAGGGCAGCACCTGTTGCTCCACCAGTTGCTCCGGCTCAGGATCAGGCCCCAGCTGCAGACATTCCAGCAGCACCTGTACAGGCACCGGTAGTGCCCATTGTGATTCCGGGTCTCCAGGAGACCTTGGCTTAGATACTATCAGTTTGCACTGGCCTAGCCCAGGTAGTTTCAGGCACTGCTACAGCGGCTACCTCTCAGGCCGGGGGAGGCAGTCAGACCCCCGCCGCTCACACACTGGAGCAGGTTATGCAGGGTTTACAGACACCGGGAGCAGCTCCAGCTCAGCCGATTGCACCAGTCGCACCAGTTCAGGACTTTGTAGTCCCAGTTATGCCAAACGATGAGCAGCGTCGTCTTGAGAGGTTCAGTAGGCTCTAGCCTCCATTTTTCAGTGGTGCTCAGGGCGAGGATGCCCAGGGATTTCTGGACAAGTGTCAGCGTATGCTTCGGACAGCAGGGATTTTGGAGACCAGCGGGGTAGCATTCACCGCATTTCAGTTCACTGAGGCTGCCTTCACATGGTGGGAGTCGTATGAGCGGCGAAGGCCGGCAGGTGCAGCACCTTTGTCATGGCAAGAGTTCTCCACTATCTTTCTGGAGAAGTGGGTACCATAGTCTCAGAGGGAGGAGCTGCGTAGGCAGTTCGAGTGGCTTCGACAGGGAGATATGACTGTGACCCAGTATGAGGCAAGATTTTCTAAGTTGGCCCGTCATGCCTCGTGGTTAGTTCCGACCGACAGAGAGAGGATCAAGAGGTTTGTAGATGGACTTAACTATCACCTGCGTGTTCTGATGACTCGAGAGAGAGTTCTGGGTATTTCCTTTGAGGATGCAGTTGATATTGCTCGTGATATTGAGATGGCTCGCCGTCAGGACAGAGAGGAGAGGGAGGCCAAGAGGCCTCGAGGTTCTGGTAGCTTCAGTGGTGCTCCGTCTAGGGGTCAGTTCCAGCAGAGCAGAGGTCGTTCATTTAGGCCTCCTCAGTCAGCTCGCTCTGAGTATCGTGGGTCATCTTTCGGCCGATGTCATCAGGGGTATCAGCAGAGTCAGCCATCCCTCAGCGCTCTTCCAGCTCAGGGTTCATCATGAGCTCCATCTGTTCAGGGTTCCTCCAGACCGAGTGCGTCAGCTAGTCACTCTGATGCGCGGGGTTCCCTTCAGTCCCATTCCCCAGCACCCGGGAGCTGTTATGAGTGCGGGGAGGTTGGGCACAGGTGGAGGCAGTGTCCTCGGCGCCGTGGTAGTCAGTCTCAGCAGAGGGGTCAGCCCTCGTCTTCTGGCCCATCTTCTTCAGCACCCGCCCCGCCAGCTAGGGGTGAGAGTCAGGCAGCTAGGGGTCGCCCCAGAGGGGGAGGCCGATCGGGCGGTGGCCAGGCACGATTCTATGCTCTCCCAGACAGGAGAGACGCTATTGCATCAGATGTTGTTATCACAGGTATTATCTCGGTCTGCCACAGGGATGCCTCTGTCTTATTTGATCCCGGTTCTACCTATTCCTATGTGTCTTCATATTTTGCTCATCACCTGGGTACGACCCGTGGGTGCCTTGCTTTACCTGTGCATGTATCTACCCCGGTGGGTGATACTATTGTTGTAGACCATGTGTATCGGTCTTGCCTAGTGACTATTGGGGGTCTGGAGACCCGGGTTGATCTGTTGCTGTTGAGCATGGTTGATTTCGACGTTATTCTGGGCATGGATTGGTTATCTCCGTACCATACTATTCTCGACTGTCATGCTAAGACAGTTACGTTGGCTATACCGGGTGTTCCGAGGATTGAGTGGCGTGGTATGACTGATTATGTTCCTAGCAGGGTGATCTCTTTCCTAAAGGCCCAGCGGATGGTTGGGAAGGGTTGTCTATCGTATTTGGCGTTTGTGAGAGATGTTGGGGCTGAGACTCCTAGTCTTGATTCTGTGCCCATTGTGAGGGACTTAAGGACAGGGTTCAGCACGATGATGCCAGGGATGTGACTATTGGTGATGCTGGTGTGTTGAGGATATAGGGCCGGATTTGTGTGCCCAATGTGGATGGGCTGCGGGAGTTGATATTAGAGGAGGCCCACAGCTCGCGGTATTCCATTCATCCGTGTGCCGCGAAGATGTATCAGGATTTGAGGCAGCACTACTAGTGGAGAAGAATGAAGAAAGATATTGTGAGTTATGTAGCTCGGTGTCTCAACTGTCAGCAGGTCAAATATGAGCATCAGAGGCCCGGTGGTGTACTTCAGCGGATGGATATCCCGGAGTGGAAATGGGAGAGAATTACTATGGATTTTGTGAGTGGTCTCCCTCGTACCTCGAAGAAGTTTGATTTGATTTGGGTGATTGTGGATCGGCTGACCAAGTCCGCGCACTTCATTCCGGTGTGTACTACCTATTCTTCAGAGCGGCTGGCAGAGATTTTCATCCGGGAGATTGTTCGGTTGCATGGGGTCCCAGTTTCTATCATCTCAGATAGGGGTACTCAGTTTACTTCCCAGTTTTGGAGGACTTTTCAGCGAGATTTGGGTACACAGGTAGAGTTGAGTACCGCCTTTCATCCTCAGACGGACGGGCAGTCCGAGCGTACCATTCAAATATTGGAGGACATGTTGCGTGCCTGTGTTATTGATTTTGGAGGTTCTTGGGCTGAGTTCTTGCCACTTGCAGAGTTTTCTTACAACAACAGCTATCAGTCCAATATTCAGATGGCGCCGTATGAGTCCTTATATGGGAGACGGTGCAGATCTCCGGTTGGTTGGTTTGAGCCCGGCGAGGCTAGACTATTGGGGACAGAGTTGGTGCAGGAAGCCTTAGAGAAGGTGAAGGTGATCCAGGAGAGACTTCGTACAGCTCAGTCGCGTCAGAAGAGTTATGCAGACCGGAAGGTTCGAGATGTATCTTACATGGTCGGCGAGAAGGTTTTGTTGAAGGTTTCGCCTATGAAGGGCGTTATGAGATTTGGAAAGAAAGGAAAGTTGAGTCCACGGTTCATTGGTCCTTTTGAGATACTTAGGAGAGTTGGGGAGGTGGCCTACATGCTTGCTTTGCCACCCAGCTTGTCGGGAGTTCACCCGGTATTTCATGTTTCTATGCTCCGGAAGTATGTTGGAGACCCGGCCCATGTGTTAGACTTCATCACGGTTCAGTTGGATGATGACTTGACTTATGATGTGGAGCCAGTGGCTATTTTGGGTCGTCGAGTTCGAAAGTTGAGATCAAAGGATATAGCTTCGGTAAAGGTGCAGTGAAGAGGTCGGCCCGTGGAGGAGGCTACTTGGGAGACCGAGCGGGAGATGTGGAGCAGATATCCTCACTTGTTTGAGACTCCAGGTATGTTCCTCGACCCGCTCGAGGACGAGCGTTTGTTTTAGTTGGGGAGGATGTGACGACCCGGCCCATCGTCACGTGAGTTACCGCCCCGTCTTCCCCATATTATGTTTCTCTATGCTTCATTATCGGTATTTGAGGTAATCGAGTTGGATTGGTTTGGTTTTGGTAGGAAATGAGACATTTAGTCTCTTTAAGGAAAGCTTGTTTTGGAAAAGTCAACCGGAAGTTGACTATATAGTTAGGGGGCTCGGATGTGAATTCCGGTAATTCGGTTAGCTTCGGAGGATGATTTGTGACTTAGGAGTGCGATCAGAATTGAATTTGGAGGTCCGGTGTAGAATTAGGCTTGAATTGGCGAAGGTTGAATTTTGGCGAATTCCGGTTGGTGGGTGAGATTTTGATCCGGGGGTCGGAATGGAATTCTAAGAGTTGCAGTAGCTTCGTTAGGTGATTTTGGATGTGTGGGTAAAGTTTCAGGTCATTTGGACGTCGTTTGGTTGGGTTTCGATCGAATGTGAGTTTCCAAAGAATTTGATAAACTTAGGCTTGAATCCGTGGTGAATTGATAATTTTTGTGTTGTTTGACGTGTTTTGATGATTGGAACAAGTTCGTATGAGGTTTTTAGGTTGTGTTGGTGTTTTGGTTGAGGTCCCGGGGGCCTCGGGGTGAATTTGAGTGGTTAAAAGAGAGTTTTTGAAGGTTGCTTCAGGTCTGATATTGCTGGTATCTGGTATTTCCGCTTCTGCGGAAAATGGACCGCAGAAGCGGGTGAGCGATCGCAAAAGCGGCCAGGTGTGGGTTAGGGTAGTTCCGCATAAGCGGAATGTTGGACGCTTCAGCGGGTCCGCCTAAGCGGACATTGTACCGCAGAAGCGGTTTTGAGAGGACCGCAGAAGCGGAGTTCGAGTCGCATAAGCGAAGCCTGGGTTTTTAAGTGAAGACCGCATAAGCGGATTTTTAGCCGCAGAAGCGGTCCCGCATAAGCGGAAGCGGGACCGCACAAGCGAAAAGCGCTGTTGGCAGAAAGGTTTAAAGGGTTTATTTCATCCGCGAGCTCCACCATTTTTCCTCCATTGTTGAGCGAGCTTGGGAGCTATTGACGCGATTTTGGGAGGGTTTTGACTGGGAATCAATTGGAGGTAAGTCCTATGGTCTAGAAACATCATTTTTTATTGAAGAATCTACCCTTAATTCTTAGAAACTTGGATAAAAATTGGAAGAACTAGGGCTTGGTTTTTGGAATGTAAAATGGGAACTTGAAGAGGCATTTGAACTCCGATTTTGATGAATTTGATATGTATGGACTCGTGGCGAGACGAGGAATCCTGTGATGCAAATTTCGTAATTTTTCGAGAAGTGGGCCCGGGGCTCGGGTTTTGCCAACTTCGTGATTTTTGATATTTTTCGAGTCTTTTTGATTGGGTTATGACCCATTTGCCTATTGTGATGTATTCCTTGTGGTTTTGATCAGATTCGATGCGCGAGGAGGTCTATTCGAGGGGAAAAGGCATAGCGAGCTAGACTTTTGGCCGGCTAGAGGTGAGTAATGATTTTAAATGACGTTCTGAGGGTTTGAAAACCCCGGATTTGCACAACTTGGTGCTATGTTGAGATGAGACACGCGTTCCATGACGAGCGCGGGGTCATTTACTATTGGGGACTGTGAGTTGGTCCAGTCCGGATGATATTTTACCGCGTATTAGCAATGACTTGTTGTTTTCACTATGATTTGGGCTTGTTGCCATGTTTGGAGCTTATTGCCGACTGTTTGAACTCTTTATGAACTATCATCACTGTTTTCCTCACTGTTT
Organism: Nicotiana attenuata; assembly: GCF_001879085.1. Classification (NCBI taxonomy): domain Eukaryota; kingdom Viridiplantae; phylum Streptophyta; class Magnoliopsida; order Solanales; family Solanaceae; genus Nicotiana; species Nicotiana attenuata. The sequence goes on from NW_017670297.1 coordinate 1,100,908, forward strand.
GAGATATTATTTGAACTCAGTCCATGTGATTTACACTGTTTCATGAACTCAGCTATATTTTTACTCAAACCTTGAGTTCTAACTGATATTTGAACTACTGTTTGAGCTGAGCATTATTGTTTCTGTACTATTGCCCGAGGGGCTTACGATTATTTTTGGACTGATTGAGGCCGAGGGCCATATGTGAGGATATGCTGAGTGATGTGAGGAGGCTTTCAGGCCTCGAGTGCATTGTGAGGAGGCTTTCAGGCCTCGAGTGTATTGTGAGCAGGCTTTCAGGACTTGTTGATTGCGCTTGGGCTGTAGGAGCCCCTCTGGAGTTTGCACACCCACAGTGAGCGCGAGTACCCATCTAGAGTGATTAAATATTGAACAGTGGTAACAATGACACTGTTATACGTGTTTGGTCAGGTAACAATGACTGACCAATCAGGTAACAATGTCTGACCAGTGGTAACAATGGCACTGTAACACGCGTTGGTCAGGTAACAATGGTTGACCGGTCAGGTAACAATGGCTGACTTACTACTTGAGCATACTTGTTTTATTAATTGTTTTCAAAGAGATTTTCTTCCTATGTTTTCACTGGTTTCTACGGTTTATCTGATGTTGCTGCTTGAGATAGAATTATTTGTGCCCTTGTGGGATTTTATGTTCTCAGTCGTTATTTAATTTTATTACTCACTGGGTCAGAGTACTCACATTACTTCCTGCACCATGTGTGCAGAGACAGGCACAACTGAGTTCGTACCTGAGCGCTGATTTCCTTCCAGACCAGGCGGACTAGGAGAGACGAGGTAGCTGTCGACGTCCACAGCCCCGTTCTTCCTTATCTTCTGCATATTTTTATTCATCTCAGACTATGTTTCCAGACTTGTAGTATTTTCATCAACTCTGTAGTAGCTCGTGACTTGTGACACCCCGATCATCGGGCTGAGTTGGGATGGTTTTTCCCCGTTATGTTACGTTTATTTCCGTACTTATGATAAATCAGAATCTAAGGTTTAAATCTGTTATGCTAAGAAATTGTCAAAAGCAGTGTTGATTGTTCTGGTGGCTGGCCTTGTCTTCACGAGAGGCGCCATCACGACCGGGCGGGAATTGGGTCGTGACATGCCCCAGCATCTTTTATGAACTTGATGAACCGAGTGTTCAGGCCTTACTTGGATTCATTCGTGATAGTCTTCATTGATGATATTTAATCTATTCCCGCAGCCGGGAGGAGCACGAGCAGCATCTTAGAGTGGTTCTTCAAACCTAGAGGAATAGTCAGTTGTACGCCAAGTTTTCGAAGTGTGAGTTCTGGTTGAGTTCAGTGGTATTCCTGGGTCATATTGTGTCAGCAGAGGGTATTCAGGTTGATCCGAAGCAGATTGAGGCAGTCAAGAACTGGCCTAGGCCAGCATTAACTATAGAGATTCGGAGTTTCTTGGGATTGGCAGGCTACTATCGTCGGTTCGTGGAGGGGTTTTCATCAATCGCAGCCCCGATGGCCAGGTTGACCCAGAAGGTTGCCCAGTTCAGATGGTCGGATGAGTGTTAGGCCAGCTTTTAGAGGCTCAAGACAGCTCTGACTGCGGCAGCAGTGTTGATTTTGCCCACAGGTTCAGGGCCTTATACAGTTTATTGTTATGCATCTCGTATTGGACTTGGTGCAGTGTTGATGCAGGATGGCAAGGTTATTGCCTATGCTTCGCGGCAGTTGAAGATTCATGAGAAGAACTATCCGGTTCATGATTTGGAGTTGGCAGCCATTGTTCACGCGTTGAAGATTTGGAGGCATTATCTGTATGGCGTGGCATGCGAGGTGTTCACTAATCACAAGAGTTTGCAGTACTTGTTCAAGCAAAAGGAGTTGAATTTGAGGCAGAGGAGGTGGTTGGAGTTGTTGAAAGACTGTGATATCACCATTTTATATCATCCGGGAAAGGCCAATGTGGTGGCCGATGCCTTGAGTAGGAAGTCAGCCAGTATGGGCAGTTTAGCTTATATACCGGTCGGTGAAATACCGCTTGCCTTGGATGTTCAAGCTTTGGCCAATCAGTTCGTGAGGTTGTATGTTTTTGAGCCTAGCCATGTGTTAGCTTGCACAGTTGCTCGTTCTTCATTATTGGAGCGTATCCGAGATCGGCAGTATGATGATCCCCATTTGTGTCTCCTTAGAGACACGGTGTAGCACGGAGGTTCCAAGCAGGTTACCCTAAGTGATGATGGAGTTTTGAGATTGCAGGGTCGAGTTTGTGTGCCTAATGTGGATGGTCTTCGAGAGTTGATTTTAGAGGAGGCCCATAGCTCTCGGTACTCTATTCATCCGGGTGCCGCAAAGATGTATCAGGACTTGCGGCAGCATTATTGGTGTAGAAGAATGAAGAAGGATATCGTTGCACATGTGGCTCGGTGTTTGAATTGTCAGCAGGTTAAGTACGAGCATCAGAGGCCCGGTGGTTCATTTCAGAAGATTGAGATTCCTAAGTGAAAGTGGGAGCGTATCACTATGGACTTCGTTACTAGACTCCCACGGACTCAGAAGAAGTTCGATGCAGTGTGGGTCATTGTTGATAGGCTAACCAAGTCAGCACATTTCATTCTTGTGGCAGTCTCATATTCTTCCGAGAGATTAGCTGAGATCTATATCTGGAAGATTGTTCGTCTTCATGGTGTGCCTGTGTCTATCATTTCGGATCGAGGTACACAGTTTACCTCACATTTCTGGAGAGCAATTCAGCGAGAGTTGGGCACGCGGGTGGAGTTGAGCACAACATTTCATCCTCAGACGGACGGGCAGTCCGAGTGGACTATTCAGATTTTGAGGATATGCTCCGAGCTTGTGTCATTGACTTTGGAGGCTCGTGGGATCAGTTTTTGCCTTTAGCGGAGTTTGCCTACAACAACAATTCCCAATCGAGTATTCGGATGGCTCCCTATGAGGCTTTATATGGTAGACGGTGTCGGTCTCCGGTTGGATGGTTTGAGCCGGGAGAGGCTCGATTGTTGGGTACAGATCTGGTTCAGGATGCCTTGGACAAGGTCAGGGTTATTCAGGATAGGCTTCGTACAACTGAGTCCAGGAAAAAGAGCTATCCGACCGTAAGGTTCATGATTTGGCATTCATGGTCGGTGAGCGGGTATTGCTTCGAGTGTCGCCTATGAAGGGTGTGATGAGATTTGGGAAGAAGGGAAAGCTTAGCCCTAGGTTCATTGGCCCGTTTGAGATTCTTGATCGAGTGGGAGAGGTGGCTTATAGACTTGCATTACCACCGAGCTTATCAGCTGTGCATCCAGTGTTTCATGTGTTCATGCTTCGGAAGTATCACGGCGATCCATCCCACGTGTTAGAATTCAGCACTGTCCAGTTGGACAAGGACTTGTCATATGAGGAGGAGCCGGTAGCCATTCTAGACCGGCAGGTTCGTCAGTTGAGGTCGAAGAGTTTTCCTTCTGCTCGTGTTCAGTGGAAAGGTCAGCCCCCCGAGGCCTCGACCTGGGAGTCCGAGTCCGATATGCAGAGCCATTATCCCCATCTTTTCCCCGACTTAAGTACTTCCTTCTTCTGTCTGTTCGAGGACGAACGGTTGTTTTAGAGGTGGAGAATGTGATGACCCAATAGGTCATCACTAGCTTTTAAATTGAATTCTGTGTTCCGAGACCTTAAAAACCTCTTTTAGTATCACCTCGATTTGCGTGTATAGTCCGAGCACGTAGCCGGAAAGCCTATATGTGAAAATCTGTGAAAAATGATAAATTTTGACTATAAAATAAATTAATTTGACTTCGGTCAATGTTTTGGAAAAACGGATCCGGACTCGTGATTTGATGGTCCCGGAGGGTCTATGGGAAAATATGGGACTTGGGCGTATGCCTGAAATCGAATTTTGAGGTCCCAAGCCTGAGAAATGATTTTTAAAGAAAATTGTTTTCTGAAATTGTTCAAAGGATTTGGAAATGAATTTTTTTGATTAGAACATGCTGGTATCGGGCCCGTATTTTGGTTCCGTCGCCCGGTACAGGTCTTATATATGATTTAAGATAATTCTGTGAAGTTTGGTGAGAAATGGAATCCGTTTGACGTGATTCGGACCTTAAATGCAAAATTTGATGTTTTAAGAAGTTTGTAAATATTTCATTGATTTTGAGGTTTAATTCGATGTTTATAATGTTATTTTGGCGATTTGATCGCACGGATAAGTTCATATGATGTTTTTGAGTTAGTACGTATGTTTGGTTTGGAGCCCCGAGGGCTCGGATGAGTTTCGGGTAGGTTCCGGCATGTCTTAGGTTTAAAAACACAGTTAATGCAGGTTCAGAGAAATTTCAGATCTCTGAACCCGCTAGTGCGGTACGCGAGAAATCGTGTGCGACCGCGGAAGGGGCCAGTGCGGTCCGCAGTCGACTTTGTGCGGTGCGCGACGGAGAGCTGTGCGGCCGCAGTCGACTTTGTGCGGTCCGCACAGGGTCACTGGACTGCAGTATCTCAGGAATGGCTTTGCGGCCGCAGTCCATTTTGTGTCGTCCGCACAGGGGGTTTGAGAGGGGTATAAATAGACGGGATTTTCAGTCATTTTTAATTTTTCAAAACCCCAAAAAAACATAAGAGGCGATTTTCCAAACAACCTTTCTTCTCCAAAACATTGGTAAGTGATTTCTAACTTATTTTCTTTACTTCTTATCTTCGTTTTACAAGATTTCCTCCTAGAATCTAGGGTTTTCATGGTGGAATTGGGAATTTTGGTAAAAGCCTAAGAGTATTGAAATTTGGGGAGTTAGACCTCAAATTGAGGTCGAATTCCAAAATCAATTATTTATCCGGGCTCGGGGGTGAATGGGTAATCGGGTTTTGGTCCGAATTTCGGGTTTGGACCAAGTGGGCCCGGGGTCGATTTTTGAATTTTGGGTAAAACTTTTGAAAACTCATTTTCATGCGTTGCGGTTCATTCATTTAGCGTTTATTGATGTAATTAAGTAACTTGTGACTAGATACGAGCGAAGTGGTGGTGGAATCAAGGGGTAAAGCGATAATTGAGACGTGAATTGCGTTCGTGGCATCGACGTAACTGTTTGGTCTAACCTTAGCTTGAGGGATTAGGAGTTGAGTCCTATTTGTTAAGTGTTAATGGTGGAGTGCAACGTATAAGCATGGTGACGAGTATCTATACGTTGGTGTCTAGCATGCCCGTGAGTCTTTATATTATGATTTTCATGACTTCGTTGTATCTTTCATGCCTTGGTAATGGGTTCTATATGTTGTGTAAAGTTTGTGGAAGGAATTGTGACTCACGAACATTGAGGAGCGTTGGCTCAAGTTATGTAACGAATTGTGAAAGTGTAAGCGATAATTAAATCTCTAGAGCATTGGCTCGAGTTATGAAGTGAATTGTGAAGTAAAAGTGAGAAAGAAAAGAAGTTATCATGTTGACACCCTTGCCGGGCTATTATTGATTTATTTGTTATCTCCCTTGCCGGGATGTTGATATTATTGATGTTGTTCCCTTGCCGGGGTCTTTATTGCAATTTTATTTATTCCCTTGCCCTAATGTTTGTGATTGTTGTTTGGGTGAGGAAGAGCGTTAAAGCACGAAGGGTGATGCCGTGTATTGTTTGTATTGTGAGGAAAGAGTGTAAAGCACGAAGGGTGATGCCGTGCCGCACGATGTACCATTCCGCGCCGATTTTATTGAATATTGTGAGGAAAGAGTGTAAAGCACGAAGGGTGATGCCGTGCCGCACGATGTACCATTCCGTGCCGATTTTTATTGATTATATGGTGAGGAAAGAGAGTAAAAGCACGAAGCGTGATGTCGTGCACACTTTTATTATATGATTGCTTTGGTGAGGACGAGAGTAAAAGCACGAAGGGTGATGCCGTGCATTTATTGATTTCCCTGATTTTTGTTGATATCTGAGTCATGTTATTTCTTTCGTTTATTTAATGTCTTTCTATTCAGAATTGCTATCTCCCCCATAGCAAGCTCCCCTCCCATTTTGACTGGTTATTTCTGTGTCTCTTTTCTATATATTATATATAATATATATATATATATATATATATATATATTATATTATATAATATATATAATATATATATATATTTGAACTGCACAGGTTTATGTGGTAGTCTGGTCTAGCCTCGTCACTACCTCGCCGAGGTTAGGCTAGGCACTTACCAGCACATGGGGTCGGTTGTGCTGATGCTACACTCTGTACTCTTTTGGGCAGATCCCGGTGCTGTTGACTTCGGACCGTAGGTTGGAGGCTATTTTCAGTTCACGCGGAGATCCAATGTAGACCTGCAGGCATCCGCAGGACCTGGCGTCTCCTCTATCCTTATTTCCTGTTTCGTTTTCCTTTTATCCAAAAACAGTGTACTGCTATTTCTTCAGACCTTGTATGTAGCAATCTTAGACCGTCTGTGATACTGTGACACCAGATTTTGGGTGGTTAAGGCTTAAGTATTTGTAATAGATACAGTTTTCATATATGTTATTGTTGTCTTCCGCTTAAATTTGAATTTCTGATGTTATCACGTTATCGCCTTATAAGAAGAAATAATTGGTTAATGAAATATTTAGATTAAAGGTTTAGCTTGCCTAGTTCATATTAGTAGTCGCCATCACGACTCCCGAGGATAGAAAATCCGGGTCTGACACTAGGACTTCTGATTTCTCACAAAAACTTCCAGATGTACTTAAAATTGTGGGCCCCGTTAAACCTTCACAGATAACTCTTAAATGCAACTTTTTAACAGTAAAGTGCTTTTATTGTTCCTTCAAATTTGAAAGTAAATTTAAAGTTGATATGACCTTTAAAATAAAAAAATAAAGAAAGGCATTATATGTAAAAAAAATAATTATTTTAGTATACTTCGTACAAATAAAGTAATACTAATATAATTTTTATCCACAAAAAATTGCATCAACCCGCGCTTTAAATAGACCACCTTTCCGACCTAATTGGATTAATACGGGATAGAACTATAACTATATTAAACCCTCTATCAAATAAATCATTTAATACTCATTCGGGAAGTTAGAGATGAACACAAAATTACTTATAGTTCAAAAGGCAAGCTTCGGAAAGACCTTTGGAGTTTGGAAAACAAAAAGAATTAGCTAAGAGAGTATAAAAAGAAATTATGATTCAAAATGAAAATTTATCTTCAAATATAATATTGGTATATTTCGAAGTTTGATTACTTGTTTTTGGAAGTTAGTTTACTCTTTGAATGCCAAAAGAATAGGGTGAGCATACAAATAAACTTGTTCAACGTCTTATACTCTAAAATACTTTTTTATATATTGTTGTATACGGTCGAAACCGGGTTTGCCTATTGTATGACCAATCGAGACTGAAACGTGACAGGTTAAAGTTCAACCTCGGGTTATCGAACAGAGGTGCGAAGTTACATCATTGAGCTCGTGACCCCGGGACCAAACAAAATCGAGACCAAACAAGATCGAGGGAAATTTGCCGAGCCGAATAACAGAAGGTCGAAATACCCGCAGTCGTTTGGAAATCTCAGCACGTATCAAGGAGATGTCGAGATATTAGCAAATCATGAGATTTTTTTTACCTTGTATAGAATTGTATCAAGAGTAGGACACCCCTACTATATAAAGGGGGTCTGATCATTTGTAACACATTGAAATACGCAATACACGATTACTTCTAGCTCTTATTATCTTGTCATTCTGTTCTTACAACAGTAGAGGCATTTCTTGGTTCGAGGGTGATCGAACTCGAAGGCCAAGAATGTTCAATCTGTGTGATTTGCATTTATTCTCCTATCGTCAATTTCAATATTAATATGTTCTCTTAATTTGTATCAAGTTATATCATGTGTCCTTAAAATCGCGTATAAATTCAATTGTTATCTGATTTTGAGGCTAAACTGTTTGTCGCCCACCGTGGGGCTAAGGATAATATTGATTATTTGGTACAAATTTCCATAACACACACTATTTTACACCTGTTCCTTGGAGTATCTTTGCCAAGACCAAATTGTCGAACTCTCAGTCGGCACCCCATCACGTTGACAATGATTTCGGCCACCATCGAGAATGATAACATAGCACCAGGGAATGACGTACCCCTGGTCGATCTCGATGGAGTTCCGATTGTAGATCCAATTGATGTCAGCTCACATGCTTGCATCAACGCAAATTTGGCCATCGATCTCGAGGGCAGCGTCCGCAAGGATGTTCGATCAGCCGCTTCAAGCTCACATGGCGGCGAGAGAGCGGGATCAGCCTGCGAGTAATCTTCAAAATGTTGCAAGCTCAACAGGCAGCGATAGCCCAGCTCCAAAACCAGAATCGCCCATCGGGAAGGATGGAGCCCGAGTCGTCCCAGGAAGTTATCCAGATGGTCGAATCTGCTTCAAGGAAATCGCACGATAAAGAATCGGGGACCGACCCTTCAATCATGAAACTGCTCGAAGAACTGAAAAATGAATTGAGTCGGGGGAAAAGAAAATCGAGAAAAACGACAAGAAGGTGGAAATGTACAACTCCAAGGTCGATCAAATCCCGGGGGCACCGCCAATATTGAAGAGAATAGATTCCAAAAAGTTTTTGCAAAAACATTTTCCCCCTAGCGCGTCTCCTAAGCTAATCCCAAAAAGTTCCACATGCCCGAGATTCCTAAATACAATGGAATGATCGATCCGAACAAGCATGCTACCTCTTACATATGTGATATCAAAGGGAATATCTGGAGGATGACGAGGTCGAATCTGTCTTGCTGACGAAATTCGGTAAGACCTTGTCAAAGGGAGTTATGATATGGTACCACAATTTACCACCTAATTCTATTGACTCATTTTCTATGCTTGCAGATTCTTTCATAAAAGCACACGCCGGGGCCATCAAGGTTGAAACCAGGAAGTCGGACTTTTTCAAGGTAATGCAGAAGGACAACAAAATGCTCAGAGAATTCGTGTCTCAATTCCAAATGCAACGGATGGACCTGTCACCGGTCGCCGATGATTGGGCTGTTCAAGCTTTCACCCAAGGACTGAATGTTCGAAACTCGGTGGCTTCTAAGCAGTTCAAGCAGAATTTGATAGAGTACCCGACTGTTACTTAGGCTGATATGCATAATCGATATCAGTCGAAGACCAGGGTCGAAGACGATCAACGCGTTTCTTCCGGGTCCGTTTATCCTATCAGACCCATCGACTGAATCAAGAGGGATATTCGCAGAGAATAATCAAGGTTGAACAGAGATCGATACCAACCATATAGTGGAGATCGTAGGAGCAGTGGATCTGGGCGAAATCCTGTATGAAATGAAAGGAGAAGTGATCGAGGCCAGAGCTCTCGAGGGCTCATGAGCAAGAACGGCTTCGACAGGCCTATCGGACCCAAAGAAGCACCTCGATTATCAGAATACAACTTTAATATTGATGCAATCGCCATCGTATCAGCTACCGAACGCATCCAAGATACTAAATGACCTCGACTTTTACAAACCGATCCAGCCTGATCTCACCAAATGTGCGAATATCATGGCAACATAATGGAAGATTGTCGACAATTGAGAGAAGAAGTAGCCCGGTTATTCAACAACGGGCATCTTCGAGAGTTTCTGAGCGACCAAGCCAAGAATCATTTCAGAAATAGGGATTCCAATAAAAAAACGAGCAAGAAGAACCTCAACACGTCATTCATATGATCATCGTAGGGGTCGATGTTCCTAAAGCTATGATGCTAAAGCGCACCGAAGTATCAATTACGAGGGAGAAACGGACTCGAGATTACTTACCAGAAGGAACTTTATCTTTCAGCGACGAAAATTCAGAAGGAATCATACATCCCCATAATGATGCACTGGTAATATCTGTACTCATGAATAAAACTCGATTTAACCGTGTGTTAATTGATCCAGGTAGCTCGGCCAACATCATTCGATCGAGGATCGTAGAACAACTCGGTCTACAGGACCCGATCGTACTTGCAGCCCGAGTGCTAAACGGATTCAACATGGCTTGTGAAACTACTTAGGGAGAAATAACGTTACCAATAAACTTGAACCGTCTAGGAGACCAAGTTTTATGTGATCGAAGGGGACATAAGGTATAACGCCCTGTTCGGGAGATCGTGGATCCACAACATGAGGGTTGTGCCCTCGACCCTTCGCTAGGATGTTAAAATTCCCAACACTAGAGGGGATTAAAACAATTTACGAGGAGCAACCTGCCACGAAGGAAATGTTTGTCGTCGATGAAGTGATTCCAATATCAACACTCTCATCGACAAAGGAGTTAGATTCTAAAGCTAAACAGGAAGCCAAATAACAATCACCGAGGCCGGACTCGACCCAACTGGATAAGCAAGAGACAGACGAAGACGATGATTACGGCGTTCCTCGATCCTTCATACTCCCCGATGATTCCGACGCTACCAAATCAATGGTCGAAGAGCTGGAGCAAGTCACGTTGATCGAACATCTACCCGATAAAAAGGTATACCTGGGCACGAGGTTAACTCCCGAGCTCAGGAAAAAACTCATTCAATTTCTTATAGCTAACATGGATTGTTTTGCTTGCCTCAACATAACAGGGATCCCACCGGAGATCAACACTCACAAACTAAGCCTGGACCCGAAATTCCATCCGGTCAAGCAGAAATGGAGACCACAATCCGAGATCAAGCATGATTTCATAAAGGACAGGTAACCAAACTCCTTAAAATAGGTTCAATCCGGGAAGTCGATACCAAGAATGGCCAGCAAACGTAGTAGTAGTAGTCCCTAAAAAAGGGAACAAACTGAGAATGTGTGTGGATTACAAAGATTTAAATAAGGCATGCCCTAAGGAATCATTCCTTTTGCCTAACATCGAGCGCATGATCGATGCCATGGCCGGCCACGATATCCTCAGTTTTTTAGATGCCTACTCGGGGTACAACCAAATACGAATAAACCGGGATGATCAAGAAACTACCTTATTCATCACTAAGTACGGCACATATTGTTATAACGTAATGCCATTTGGGTTAAAAAATGCTGGTGCCACTTACCAACGCCTAGTAAACTGGATGTTTGAAGAACAAATAGGGAAATCTATGGAAGTTTACATTGACGATATATTAGTTAACTCCCTGCGAGCAGAGGACCATTTAAAGCATTTAGAGGAAACCTTCAGTATATTGAAGAAGTACAATGTAATGACCTGACTAGTCGTTTTGCTTTCTAGAATCCCATTCCCCTAAATAAGACTTCTCGTACTTGCTTTAACTGATTTATGACTTGCAGTGTTGGTTGGTTCAGGATTTGGAAGAGTTTGGGTTGAAGTCGAAACACTTGGTTCCTTAAGGTTTGCTTAAAAGGCCAAGTTTGACTTCGATCAACATTTTGAGTAAACGACCTCGGAATCGGGATTTCATGGTTCTAATAGGTTCGTATGATGATTTAAGCCTTGGGCGTACGTTCGCATTAGGTTTTGGATGACTCGAGAGCGTTTTGGTGCCTAATATTGAAAATTGGTTCTTAAAAAACTTTAAAGTTCCTTAAATTTAGTTTAGAACGGGTTTTGGTGATATCAAGGTCCAAATGGAATTTCGAAATCGGGACTAGTTTCGTAATGTCATTTAAGACTTGCACACAAAATTTGGTATCATTCCAAGTAGTATAAGTACGTTTCGGCACAATGGAAGTAGATTGAAGAACTTGAAGTTCATAAGTTTGATTCAATTGGTTTTAGGGTGTGATTCTTTGTTTTAATGTTGGTTGGGAATTCCAAGGGTTCGATCGAGTCCATTTTATGATTCTAAACTTGTTGGTATATTCGGGCAGGGCCCCGAGCGTCAATCGGACGAGAATCGGACTAAGTTGAAAATTTGAGCAAGAGCTGAAGCTCCGGCTGTTGTCATAATCGCACCTGCGGTTGATCGCCCGAAAGTGCGAGCTCGTAGGTGCGGTTGGAGCCTCGCAAATGCAGCCCAAGGAGAGGATCCCAGGTTCCGCAGATGCGGCCAATTGAGAGGATCCCAGGATCCGCAGATGCGGCTCTTTTTTCGTAGAAGCGGGTATCCGTCCACAGGTGCGGCCCCAATCAGCCCATCCCAACTCCGCAAAAGCGAACCCTTGTCAGCACAAGCGGGACCGCAGGTGCGGTCCACACACATTAGGCGCGAAAATCGTTGGGGCAGTGAGGTTCATTTAATACGGGACTTAAGCCATTTTCACTCATTTTCTCTCACTTTTTGGGCGATTATTGAAGCGTTTTTAGAGGGATTTTCACATAGCTTTTGGAGGTATGTAATTTCTACCTATTGTGAGTTCAATACATAAACTTTGGGTAGATTCCAACATGAAAATTGGTAGAATCATGGATCAGATGAAAAACCTAGGGCTTGACAAGAATGAGATTTTTACCACGAAATTGACCATGAAACTTAGTGATAATCATATATTTATGTTCCTTAGGTTATGGGTAACAACTTCCTTCAAAAATTTCTGGAATCTGGGCACGTGGGCCGGGGTGAATTTTAAGAATCTTGCCTTTGGGGTTGGGTAATCACTTTAATAGTTAGAATATGAACTTTTGAACCTATAATGGTTGGTTTTACACTATTTGAATAGTTTTGCATTGTTCGGCTCCGATTTGAGGGTTTGAGCCCATTCTTGAGTTTGGAAGTAGGCTTTGAAGCAAAATCTCATTTTTAACCTTGTAAGAGGGAAATTTTCCCATAGGTGAACCTAATTAATATGTGGTTATTTGTGGGGGCTACATACACACGACGTGACGAGAGTTCGTACGTAGCTACTATTGGTGTTATGTCCGGGTAGCTTTAGGTTTACACCATGCTTTGTGGACACCATTATTTGATTATATGTGCTAATTGTAACGAAAGGAATTAAGTTGAGGATTTCTAAGGATTTAAAGTCTTCAAGTTGAATTGTCTTCAGTTTTAAAAAGAATCAAGAAAGAGTTATGATTTAAATGATAAAAAATTTCTTGACCGCGTCACACGTATGATTCGCGAGCAGGGTTATATTTTGACCACGTCGCATGTATGATTCGCCAGCGAGAAGAATAGATTCATCTATGGTTCACTCCATTCGACCATCGGCAATGCACAATTTACTTTTATGTTGGATCGGGCCAAACGTCCTCGACGGTATTTGTGTGTGAAAATAGAACTGGAACTCTTCATAGTTTGTATGATTTGTTGCTTGAAAGGTCACTTGTTTTAAATAAAGAAAGTTCCTTGACTCTTAAATATGATGCAAGGATTTTCCGGTTATTATTCTTGTTTAAGCTTGTTGTTATCTACATACATTATGATTTAAGAATTGGAACTTCATATCATTATATTGTTGGCCCTAGTAAGTGTCAGAGTCGACCCCTCGTCTTTACCTTTTTAAGGTTAGACGAGATACTTACTGGGTACATATTTTTATATACTCACGCTACACTTATGTACTTGATTGTACAGGATTAAGGCAGGTGCATCTGGCCATCAGTCCGGCGCGTAGACTTGACTCCCCAGCTTGAGACTTCCTGGTGAGCTGCCTTTTTGAGCCGTTCTGCAGCAGCTGGAGTATCTCTTATGTCTTTATTTTCCTGTTTATTCCTTTCCAGACAGTAGGATAGTATGGTTTTGTATATTTTACTAGATTGCCCACATACTTGTGACACGTCTTGGCACACACACTAGTAGACTTATGACTTTGGTTTACTTACATGATTACGATTCGTATTTATTGCTTCCATTTATTTATGCTTAAATTTTAAACAACTAATTTTTTATCAAATAAGGAGAAGTCATCACTTACTAATTATTTAAATGGGAATTCACTAGTTGATTAGTGTTGACTTGTCTAACAACGGTATTGGGTGCCATCACGGTCTAATATAGAATTTGGGTCGTGACAATATGGTATCAGAGCACTAGGTTCACGTAGTCTCATGAGTTATAGGCAGACCTGATAGAGTCTTGCGTATCGGTACGAAGACGTCTGTACTTATCTTCGAGAGGCTATAGGGTGTTAGGAAACTACTCTTTATTTATCTTTAATCGTGCAGTTGATGGTGTACTAAATTTCCTTCTTCTATTCTCTCACAGATGGTGAGGACGCGTACGGCAGACGTTCCAGACCCGGAAGGAGCTGCTCCCCCTGTTACTAAAGGCCGAGGCAATGGCCGGGGGAGGGCACCGGCTCGAGGTAGGGGACGAGGGCATCCCAGAGCTGCCCCAGTAGCACCACAAGCAGATCTGGTAGAGGATCTCGTCATCGAGGAGCAGGGCAAGGTGCCTGTTCCAGAGCCAGCCCCAGTAGATTTCATGACAGGACCGGGCTTTCAGGTGGTCATGGGCCGTATGCTGCGGTTCATGGACACTATGACTCAGGCTGGTTTATTTCCAGCAGACCCAACCACATCTCAGGCGGGAGAGGGAGCACAGACCCTTACTTCTCAAGCTCCTGGACACGCGGCTGCAGTATATCCAACTCCGGGTACACTACCCATAGGCGGGGCCCAGCCAGTTGCCGCAGCAGCACCTGAGCGTAGACCAGCTGGGGCGGCGATCCGTAGAAGCTATTGGACAATGGACTAGGCTACATCCTCCTATGTTTAGGGGTGATCGGCATGAAGACCCCTAGGACTTTATTGTTCGGTGCAGGGACAGACTACACAACATGAGGATATTGGAGTCCCATGGAGTAGATTTCACCGCCTTCCAGCTGGAGGGCAGGTCCTGTAGGTGGTGGCAGTCTTACCTTCTTGGCAGACCAGCGGGTTCTCCTCCCATGACTTGGGATCAGTTTACATGGCTTCTATTGGATAGGTATATTCCACCCTCTCATAGGGAAGAGTTGTGGTACCAGTTTGAGCAGTGTCAGATGTCTGTAACCGACTATGAGGTGAGAGTTTCTGAGTTGTCTCGCCATGCACTTATGATACTTCCTACGGATGTAGAGAGAGTGCGGAGATATGTTGCAGGGTTGCACCCGGTATTCGGGCTAGCATGGCCCGAGATGTTGAGATGGGTACTGACTATCAGCTAGTGGTGGAGATTTCTCGGAGGATTGAGGGCTATCGCTAGAGGAGTAGAGAGCATATGCAGCAGGACAAGAGGACCCAATTTTCTGGAGAGTTTAGAGGTGCCCTGGCTAGGGACAGAGATCAGTTTGGGAGGGGTCAGCCTAGCAGGCCCACATATCCAGCACCACCACCACCTCCTCGGGGTACTCCAGGGCGACCCTATTTTAGCGTTATGCCAGAGAGTTCTTACCACTCACCAGTTCATCAGGGTTCTTCCAGCGCCTATTTCAATGCCATGCCAGAGAGTTCATATAGCCCACCAGCCATTCAAGGTTCTTCTAGTGGGTATTCAGGCCACCAGGGTCAGACTTCAGGACAGCAGTCCATGGTACCGAGAGGTTGTTATATTAAGGAGATCCGGGTCACATAAAGAGGACCTACCCAGACTTCGGGGCAAGGCAGTACAGTAGGGTCATCAGCCTATGATTACACCACCAGCCGTCCGGCCGCCCAAAGACGAAGGGCAGGCAGGTAGGGTTCGTCCTAGAGGTGGAGGCCAGGCAGGGGGAGGTCAGCCAGGCGGAGGCCAGCCAGTCGGTGCTACAGATAGATTCTATGCTTTTCCGGCCAGACTAGTTGCTTTGGCCTCAGATGCTATGATCACAGGTATTATTTCTGTATGCGGTAGGGATGCTTCCGTATTATTTGATCCAGGGTCTACCTATTTATATGTGTCATCTCTGTTTGCTCGTTTCTTGGATATTCCTTGTGAGTCTTTGGGTTCTCCTGTTTATGTGTCCACTCCTGTGGGCGATTCTGTAGTTATGGATCGGATCTACCGGTTCTGTGTGGTTACATTTTGTGGTTAGGAGACTAGAGCNAGTTGTGTCCCAAGTCGTCCTTGCTTCGCCCTGCGATGGCTTGGTCCACGACTAGTATGCTCGGACTCTCGGATTCGGTAAACGCAATGGGCATGGGGTCTTCATTGGCTCCTATCTGCCCAAAGAATGCTCCTTACGAATGACGGTCGTGCTCGTCTTGGACTTGGACGTGCCCTTTGGGTCGGCCATGCTCATGCGACGCCGGCGTCAATGAGGAATGCTACCTGGTTGATCCTGCCAGTAGTCATATGCTTGTCTCAAAGATTAAGCCATGCATGTGTAAGTATGAACAAATTCAGACTGTGAAACTGCGAATGGCTCATTAAATCAGTTATAGTTTGTTTGATGGTATCTACTACTCGGATAACCGTAGTAATTCTAGAGCTAATACGTGCAACAAACCCCGACTTCTGGAAGGGATGCATTCATTGTGAGTCTTTGGGTTCTCCTGTTTATGTGTCCACTCCTGTGGGCGATTCTGTAGTTATGGATCGGATCTACCGGTTCTGTGTGGTTACATTTTGTGGTTAGGAGACTAGAGCGGACCTCCTATTACTTGATATGATTGACTTTGAGGTCATCCTAGGCATGGATTGGTTATCCCCATATCAAGTCGTCCTTGATTATCATGCCAAGACTGTTACTTTAGCGATGCTAGAGTTTCCGAGATTGGAGTGGAAGGGTTCCTCTGTTAGTACATCTAGTCGGGTTATCTATTTTCTTAAGGCTCAACATCTGGTCGAGAAAAGTTGTTTGGCGTATCTAGCATATGTTCGAGAAACCACCGCAGAGTCTCTGATGATCGATTCAGTGCCAGTGGTCAGGGTGTTCGCCGATATGTTTCCTTTTGACCTTCCGGGCATGCCACCAGATCGCAATATTGATTTCTATATTGATTTGGCTCCAGGTACCCAGCCTATATTGATCCCCCTGTATCGCATGGCTCTGAAAGAGCCGAAGGAGCAGCTTGAGGTGTTGTTAGCAAAGGGGTTTGTCAGACCAAGTGTATCACCTTGGGGTGCACCCGTGTTATTTATGAAGAAGAAAGATGGGACTATGCGTATGTGCATTGGTTACCGCTAGTTGAACAAAGTCACCATCAAGAACAAGTACCCATTGCCGTGTATCGATGATTTGTTTGACCAGTTGCAGGGTGCTATGGTGTTTTCTAAGATCGGCTTGAGGTCGGGGTACCACCGATTGAAGATTCGGGGCTCAGATGTTTCGAAGACTGCTTTCCGTACTAGATATGGCCATTATGAGTTTCTAGTGATGTCCTTTGGCTTGACTAATGCCCCAGCGACGTTTATGGATTTGATGAACCGGGTGTTCAGGCCTTATATTGATTCTTTTGTTATCGTCTTCATTGATGACTTCTTGATTTACTCACGTAGCCTGGGGGAGCACGAGCAGCATTTGAGAGTGGTGCTTCAGATGTTGCAAGAACAGAAGCTATATGCTAAGTTCTCCAAGTGTGAGTTTTGGCTAGAGTATGTGGCATTCTTGGGGTATGTTGTATCAGGAGAGGGTATTAAGGTGGATCCCAAGAAGATTGAGGTAGTTCAGAGTTGGCCACGTCCCACTTTGGTGATTAAGATCAGGAGTTTCCTCGGGTTAGCAGGTTATTATCACCGGTTTGTGCAGGGCTTTTCATCCATTGCAGCACCTTTGACTTGATTGACCCAAAAGGGTGCTCCATACCGTTGGTCCGATGATTGTGAGGCGAGCTTTTAGAAGCTCAAGACAGCTTTGACCACAGCACCAGTTCTAGTGTTGCCTTCTAGTTCGGGGACGTATACGGTTTATTGCGACTGTTCACGCATTGGCTTGGGTTGTGTATTGATGCGGGAGGGGCGAGATATTGTATATGTTTCACGTCAGTTGGAGATTCATGAGAAGAATTACCCCGTGCACGACCTAGAGTTAGTCACGATTGTTCGTGCTCTTAAGATATGGAGGTGTATAGGTGTCATGTGAGGTTTACAGTGATCGTCGCAGCTTACAACATTTGTTCAAGCAAAGAGATCTCAATTTGAGGCAGCATAGATGGCTTGAGTTACTGAAGGACTATAACATCACCATTCTTTATCATCCGGGCAAGGCAAATGTGGTCGCGGATGCCTTAAGCAGGAAGGCAGAGAGTATGGGTAGCTTGGCATTCATTTCAGCAAAGGAGAGTCCACTAGCTTAGGACATTCGGTCCTTGGCTAACAGACTTGTGAGGCTGGAATTTCAGAGCCAGCCGAGTTCTTGCATGTGTTTTTGCCCAGTCTTTGTTATTGGGGCAGATCAAGGCTTGGCAGTTTAATGATCCGCATTTGGCAGTTCTTAGAGAGACGGTACTACAGGGTGGTGCCAAAGAGGTTTCTATTGGCGATGATGGTGTTCTGCGACTCCAGGGTCGCCTACGTGTTCCTAATGTCAATGGCTTGAGGGAGAGGATTCTAGAGGAGGCACACACTTCACACTATTCTATTTATCTAGGTGCTACAAAGATGTATCGTGACCTGAGACAACATTATTGGTAGCGACGGATGAAGAAAGACATAGTGGAATATGTAGCTAGGTGCCTAAATTGCTAGCAGGTCAAGTATGAGCACTAGAGGCCAGGTGGCCTACTTCAGCAGATGACTATACCTGAGTGATAATGGGAGTGCATCACTATGGACTTTGTAGTTGGATTGCCGTAGACTTTGCGGAAGTTTGATGCAGTTTGGGTCATTGTCAACAGGTTGACCAAGTCGGCACACTTTATTTCGGTTGTCACTACGTATAGTTTAGAGAAGTTGGACCATATTTATATTCGGGAGATAGTTCAGTTGCACAGTGTGCCTGTTTCCACCATATCAGATAGGGGCCCTCAATTCACTTCGCATTTTTGGAGAGTCGTACAGAGTGAGTTGGGGATCCGTGTAGAGCTCAGCTCCGCATTTCATCCTCAGACCGACAGGCAGTCGGAGGTAATAGTTCAGATATTAGAGGACATGTTGGGAGCATGTGTGATTGACTTTGCAGGACAGTGGAATTAGTTCTTGCCAATGGCCGAGTTTGCTTACAACAACAGTTATCAGTCCAACATCAAGATGGCTCCATCTAAGGCTTTATATGGTTGGCGATGTCGTTATACCATCGGGTGGTTTGAGCCCGGCAAGGCTAAGTTATATGGTACCGGTTTGGTGAAAGATACCTTGGAAAAGTAAAGTTGATCCTGGATCGACTTCACACAGCATAGCCCAGACAGAAGCGTTATGCGGAACAGAAGGCGCGGGATGTATCATATATGGTTGGCGAGAAGGTTCTCATGAATGTCTCATTGATGAAGGGTATTATGAGATTCGAGAAGAAGGACAAGTTGAGCCCAAGGTTTATAATCCAATTGAGGTGTTGAAGTGAGTTTGGGAGGTTGCTTATGAGCTTGCTTTACCTCCCAGCTTCTCCGGGGTTAATCCAGTTTCTCACGTGTCTATGCTTCGAAGGTATCACGTCGACTTGTCTCATGTGTTAGACTTCAGTATTATTCAGCTAGATGAGAGCTTGGGTAATTCGGAAGAGCCAGTTGCTATTGTTGATGACAGGATCGCCAGTTGAGATCCAAGAGTACTTTTGCGGTAAAGGTTCAGTGGAGGGGCCAACCAGTCGAGGAGGCGACCTGGGAGTCCGAGGAGGACATGCAGAGTAGATATCCACACTTATTTAGCACTTCAGGTATGAATCTAAACCCATTCGAGGATGAACGTTTGTTTAAGAGGTGGAGAATGTAACGACCCGACTGGTCGTTTTGCTTTCTAGAACCTTGTTCCCCTAAATAAGACTTCGCGTACTTGCTTTTACTGATTTATGACTTGCAGGGATGGTCGGTTCGGGATTTGGAAGAGTTTGGGTTGAAATCGAAACACTTGGTTCCTTAAGGTTGGCTTAAAAGGCCAAGTATGACTTCGGCCAACATTTTGAGTAAACGAGCTCGGAATCGGGATTTGATGGTTCCAATAGGTTCGTAGGATGATTTTGGACTTGGGCATATGTTTGGATTAGGTTTTGGACGACCCGAGAGCGTTTTGTTGCCTAATAGTGAAAATTTGTTCTTGAAAAACTTTGAAGTTCTTTAAATCTGGTTTAGAGCGGGTTTTGGTGATATCGAGATCCAAACAGAATTTCGAGACTGCGAATAGTTCCGTAATGTCATTTAAGACTTGCTCGCAAAATTTGGGATCATTCCGAGTAGAATAAGTACGTTTCGGCACATTGGAAGTAGATTGAAGAACTTGAAGTTCATAAGTTTGATTCAATTGGTTTTAGGGTGTGATTCTTAGTTTTAATGTTGTTTCGGGCATTCTGACGGTTCGAGCGAATCCGTTTTATGATTCCAAACTTGTCGGTATATTCGGGCGGGGCCCCGGAGGCCCAGAGCGTCAATCGGACGAGGCTCGGACTAAGTTGAAAATTTGAGCAAGAGTGGAAGCTCCAGCTGCTAACACAACCGCACCTGCGGTTGGTCAGCCGCAGGTGTAAGCTCGCAGGTGCGGTTGGAGCCTCGCAGATGCGGCCCAAGGAGAGGAGCCCAGGTTCTGTAGATGCGGCTCTTTTTCCGCAAAAGCGGGTATCCATCCTCAGGTGCGACCCCATCCGGCCCAGCCCAACTCCGCAGAAGCGGACCCTCATCTACAGAAGCGGGACCGCAGGTGCGGTCCACGCCCACATGTGCGAAAAGCGTCGGGGCAGTCAGGTTCATTTAATACGGGACTTAAGCCAATTTCACTCATTTTCTCTCACACTTTGGGCGATTATTGAAGCTTTTTTAGGGTGATTTTCACCTATCTTTTGGAGGTAAGTAATTTCTACCTATTGTGAGTTCAATACATAAGTTCTGGGTAGATTCCAACATTAAAATTGGTAGAAATCACGGGTTAGATGAAAGATCTAGGGTTTGACAAAAATGAGATTTTTACTACAAAAATTGACCATGAAACTTAGTGATAATCATATATTTATGTTCCGTAGGTTATGGGTAATAACTTCCTTCGAAATTTCCGGAATCCGGGCACGTGGGCCAGGGGGTGAATTCTGGAAATCTTACCTTTGGGGTTGGGTAATCACTTTAATAGTTAGAATATGAACTTTTTTTAACCTATAATGATTGGTTTTTACACTATTTGAATAGTTTTGGATTGTTTGGTTCCGATTTGAGAGTTTGAGCGCATTCTTGAGTTTGGAAGTAGGGTTTGAAGCAAGTTAAGTCTTTTCTAACCTTGTAAGCGGGAAATTTCCCCATAGGTGAACTTAATTAATATACGGTTATTTGTGGGGGCTACGTACGCGCGAAGTGATGAGAGTCCGTACGTAGCTACTATTGTTGTTATGTACGGGTATATTTAGGTTTACACCATGCTTTGTGGACACCATTATTTGATTATATGTGCTAAGTGTAACAAAAGGAATTAAGTTGAGGATTGCTAAGGATTTAAGGCTTCAAGTTAAATTGTCTTCAGTTTTAAAAGAATCAAGAAAGAGTTATGATTTAAATGATAAAATTTTGCTTGACCACGTTGCACCTATAATTCGCGAGCGGGGTAATGTTTTCACCACATTGCATGTATGATTCGCGGGCGGGGAGAATAGATGCATCTATGGTTCGCGCCATTCGACCCTCGGCGGTGCACAGTTTACTTTTATGTTGGATCGGACCGAATGTCCACGGTGGTATTCGTGTGTGATAAGAGAACCGGAACTCTTCATAGTTTGTATGGTTTGTTGCTTGAAAGGTCACTTGTTTTAAATGAATATTCCAACAAATTCTCAATCACGGAATTTCTAAGCCAACAATGATATTGTATATGAAATGGCACGGCATCACCCTTCGTGCTTTACACTCTTCCTCACATGATAATGTATATGAAATGGCATGACATCACCCTTCGTGCTCTACACTCTTCCTTACCAAGCAAATGATATCAATAAAACGACAAGGCAGGAAGTATAAATAACATCGAGGAGAGTGTTCAAATGAATATTCCAACAAATTCTCAATCACGGAATTTCTAAGCCAACAATGATTCAATAATCCCTCAAGGGACGTATATTTCAAGTACTTCTACAAATCTCATATTTATCTGCAACACAAGTGTAGAATCTAGTATCTCAAAATGTCGACCGTAGCAATGTAGTAGTGATTACGCATAGAGATGACCAAACTAGACACATCAATGCATTCTCAGAATTCTATCAAATTCGATCAAGTTATATTAGGTTAAGTCTTGATTACTAACATTTTATACTACGTTCTTATTATCGGTAAATCAAGTGAGGCATGAAGCAAGTAAGTTACGTAATTCTACAAGACACAATTATAGCACAATCTACCCCCGAGCATGATTAACCCCGACACATACATATACGCTCGTCACCTCATATATGTATCATCCCCGCATGTAGCAAACAATGACAAATAGGAGGAAAAAATCTCTCAACAAATTTAGGCAAAACACTTATCTCACTTCGGCTAACTCAACACTCACTCTAGCTTTTTTCCTTTACAAATTCGCCTCCGCCTGGCTCAATCTAGCCATCAACGACTTGAATACATAACACAATGCAAGAGAAAACAATTTCAATTAATAAAGCTGTGATTTTTATTAGATTTCCCAAAAGTCAACAAAAGTCAAATCCCGGGCCCATCCGGTCAAAACCCGGGTCCAAGGGTAGGTCTTGACTACCCATAGCCTCACGAGTCCAAATATGTGTTTTGTCAAATCCGAGTCATATTCGACTCTCAAATCCTAAATTTTTCATTTTTCAAAAATTTGACAAAAACCCCAAATTTTTCCATAAATTTCTCATGGATTTGATGTTAAATGTTGTATAAAATCATGAAATATAGTTGGAAATTGATTGAAGATACTTACCCAATGATTTGGTATGAAAATCCCCTCTCCAAGATCGCCTCTCATCGAAGCTAGGGTTTAAAATATATGAAAATGAAGAAAAAAACTCGGAATTCTCAGCACTTAACAGGTTGCAGATGTCGCATTTGTGACATAAGGTTCGCAAATGCGAACATTCCATCGCAACTGCGAAGGTTTGAAATTTCTGTTGCCTTCGCAAATGCGACCAGTTTGGTCGCAATTGCGATAGCTGTTCCTTCGCAAAGCGGAAGAATCTTCACAAAAGCGAATCCTCTTTTGCAGCCCAGCTTCGCAAATGTGAGGCTTCTTCGCAAATGCGATGGCCGCATTTTCGACCAGGACATCGCAAATGCAAAGAAACCAGAACCAGCAACCAACAATTAAGAAAAAATCATTAATTCGAAACTCACCCGAGCCCTCGGGGCTCCAAACCAAATATGCACACAAGTTTAAAAACACAACACGAACTCACTCGCGTGGTCAAATCATCAAAATAACTATTAATACCACGAATCGGATGCCAAAACGCATGAAAATCAAACTAAACTTCAAGAACTTCTAGAATCGCAACCGAGCGTCTGAACCATATCAAATCAACTCCAAATGGTGCCAAATTTTGCAGACAAGTTCTATATGACAAAACGAACCTACTCAAAGCTTCAAATCACGCATCATAAAACGAGCCTCAAGTCAAAATTAATGAACTTTGAAACTTCAACTTCTACAACCGATGGTGAAACCTATCAAATCATCTCCGATTGACCTCAAGTTTTGCACACAAGTCACATTTTCCATTACGGACCTATTCCAACTTCCGAAATCAGAATCCGACCCCGATATCAAAAAGTCCACTCCTGGTCAAACTTCCCAAAAATCCAATGTGAGCACGTGATTTTTGCCCTATATGAATTACTCCCATATATTCAAAAAAAATTCATTGTGCAATTTTGTGGATTTTTGTAGCATTTTATGTTAATTGTTTGCACTTGTTTGCGCATGTTAATTTTGTTAATTAATGAAAAATAAAAAAAATAAAAATACATTGCATTTGCATTTAGGATTTAATTTCACATTTTAGGATTAATTAACAAATTAGTTGTTTTATAAAAATGGGAAAAATCACAAAAAATAGTTTAATTTGCACTTTTAATTTTAATTTTGAATATTGGTAGTATTTCCTTCAATTTGGTTTTAATTAAAGTTAATTAATTTAATGTGTTAGGATTGATTTGATTTAGGATTTAGTTTGGGTTTTATTTTGAAAAATTAATTAAAAAAGTTTGAAATAAAAGAATTAATTTGGAAAAAAGGAAAGGGAAATGAAGAGAGAGAATTTTGGGCCAAAAATAATTGACTTCTCTCCAAGCCCATTCAATACCCATCAAATACCCGCCCAGTACCCACTTACCTGAGGCCCTTTCCCCACCTGGTCCCCCTCAGCAACCCAAAACGACCCCATTTTAGTTAGTTTTGATCAGGGCCGTCGATGTTCTTTGATCGGATGGTCGAGAACTGCCCCCCCCCCCACGACTATTAAATTGTCCGAACCCGGTAAACCCACCCCCTCATCGTCTCTCATCTCCCTCAAACTCAAAACCCTAGAGACATAACCTAGCCGCCCCCAAACCCCTCACCTTCTCTGTCGGCGGTGCTACCCCAACCCCACCTAAATTCACACCAAACAACCACTACACTCTCCTCATCTCATATCTACCACCAATTTCCCAAAAACCCTCACCCATTTGCTTCAACTCCAAATCTGAAATTCCAAAAAGGAACAAAACCCTAATCCGTTCCTCCTTATGATTTCTAATGGTTTCAAGGCTCGATTCGAGCCAAATTTTATGCCAATCGATTAGTGTCATTTTTGGCTCATTTCAAAGCTCACCGGATTCCGGCCAAGTCAACACTGACCGACCAAGCTTCGTCGTTATCGTTCATTGATTCGCTTCGCTATGTCAAGAAATCCTGGCGTTAATTTGGTATTGCCCATTCTCTTGTCCCACGATTTCGCTAATTGGGTATTTCTGTTTCTTGTTTTTTTACTTGCTTCATTTCTGTCTTGTTTTCTTTAATAATGGAGTTCATTTAGTTGGTAATTAAAGTTAGGTTTAATCGCAAAGTTTGGAATTATTTTTTATTTTATTTTTTGAATTTGATCTTCGTTGCTTGATCATTCGTGATGGTTTATGTTCTTGTATTAACTGTGGTCAATCATTGACCCAGTTAAGAGACTCGTTCATTTGGGGTCGTGGGTTAACTTGACCTGGGTTAGTAATTGAATAGTAAATACATGGGTGTCCGGGGTCAATATAGGGATTTAAGGGATTAGGGAATCAACTTCTGTTAGGATAGAAGGTTCCAAATAATAGGATAAGAGCTGAAAGTTTCAGATATTTTTGAAAAGGGTTAAAAGGGTAAAAAATAACTAAGCAATGAGGGGTAAATAAGGAATTGGCTAGCTGTACTAGGGCTGCCTCAGGCATGCCTATATAAGCTATCTTTCCATTCATTGAAGGGGCAGAAGAAAATACTCTGAAAATCCTAAAAGTTGGAATGACTGAGATTTGAGTAAAAGCTCTGAAATAACATTGAAAACCTTGATTTTTCTTTGTTGAAAACCACTCAAATTCCATTTGGTTTCAGTTTGTCTTGATGCTCTTTGCTAGTTTTAAAGTTTCTGAAAAAATTTCAAGTTTCTTGCACTTGATTAGAAAATGCCTTGAACTTGGGGTTTCAAAAATTGGTTTGAGTTGCTGATTTCATCACTATTCCATTGCTGATTTGCAATCTTATCCTGTTGTAGTTTTCCTCTTTATTTGAGCTCACTACTGCTGCTGCTTCTGTTAGCTCCCGGCTCATCTTTGTTTGTTTTGCTGTTGTAACCAGGTACATATTTTTGAATCCCATCTATGTGAAGTTCAAATGAGAGGATGAAATGAAGAATAGTAATTTGAAGCATGGCTTTAAGATTGCATATTCTTAGTTATTCTTGTATTATTTGGTTTTCCTCCCTACCCTCAATCCTTACTGTTCTGATTTACTGTTAAAGCATACTATGTCGGTTGTTGAAGACTTCTCTCAAAGGGTGAATTTGATTCATACCCAATCTATGATGTAATGTTCTGTTAATTTTATGGCTAGATGATGGCTAGATCCTTGAGTCTTCACTTTAGTTTTGATTTGAATGTTAAGGAGGCTTGCTGAACAATATATGAGGTCGAGTCATCAGTAGGTCATGGTTCTTCTTTCTTTTGCTATCATAATGTGTTGATTGTACTTGAATAATGCTACTAGGTATCTGAATTTAGTTTGTTTAAACATCACGTTGGGAAAAGGGAAAATGGTCTATGTTTGTTTTGAGAGGGGCAAAAGCATGCATCAATTCACTTCTAAAGGGGTATGTGAGTATTTTTAACTTAAGCTTGGTACCTGAATTTCAGAATATTCAATTAGCTTATCTGAGTTGAATGGTTAGAATGCAGAAGTCAAAAATGTGGACTTAGTGTTATGCTCCATATAGCCTTGTTGGGATTGTATTCTTGATTTGGTACGCCCTTCGTGCCTGGGACTCGAACTCGAGTCCTTTCTCTTCTTCAGGCTTTAGTTCTACGATTTGGGCCAGTCTTTGAGCCTGGGGTCAAGAAACTACCTAAAATCGATTTGCAGGCCTTCATGGCATTGGGCCTGCTTGCTTCATATTTTTTCCGTATGGTTGAAAGGGCACGAGCCAATTAACAGAGGGATCTGTCTCCTTCTGTTTATTTTCTTTCACACAAGGTTTCCTGTTTAGCTAACATGAACATTAGAATTAAATTAGCTTTGGGGTGTGCCACATTAATAGAAATAGTCTATGGCCCTTTTGGTTTCAAATAAGGAATTTTAGACAATTAATTGAGGTGTGCCATACTTAGCTAATATAGTTATGGCCCTTATGAGCTTAATTTTGAATTTCCCTTGAAATTGGATTTGAGGCATGCCATGCCAAATAAAATCCCAAAATGCATGGCCCTCGTTTAATTAATACTTGAATCCTTAGAAATCGAGGTGTGTCATATAGTTGAATTTTCATGGCCCTCGCAAAGTTAAAATGCGTAGTTGCTTTAGGCGCGTTATTTTAATAATATTACCTTCCTAAACTCGGGTGTGCATTTCATGTGACCCAAATCCAAATCTTAATAACGCTGAATGAAATGTGTTTCGGATTGCGGGTGCATTTCATGTGGCGCGGTCCAAAGACATGTTTTTGACGACGTTAAAATCTTCCTTAAAATGAATAAAAGCGGTTATAAAGTTAAAATACACATAGGTTTAAAAATGTTCTAAAATTAGATAATTGAGCCAATTATAACAGTTGAGCGACCGCGCTAGAACCACGGAACTCGGGAATGCCTAACACCTTCTCCCGGGTTAACAGAATTCCTTACCCGGATTTTTGTGTTCGCGGACTATAAACAGAGTCAATCTTTCTTCGATTCGGGATTTGAACCGGTGACTTGGGACACCATAAAATTATCCCAAGTGGCGACTCTGAATTGTTTAATAAAATGATCCCGTTTTGATTGTCGCTTTAAGTTGGAAAAAACTCCCTTATACCCCTTTGCGGTGGTTTGAGTTACAAGACAATATCCGGATTACAACCCTGAAAATAACCAGTTTTATGAAATTGTCTTGTGAATAAAGGAAAGTATAACACTGGGTTTTTATGAAATTTTGAAAATAGTGATAACTTTTTGAGTCAAAATGAGTCTTGATTTTTCTCCTAATTAAAGTCACCCTAATAAATGTGCAGGATGAGCACAGATGAAAATGAACCCTTCTTAGCTCTTAAAGAGATCCCCTTACAGCTCCACATGTGGTGGAACGATTTAGGGAAAGACAGTAGTGAAACTATGGTCAAAGTTTTGGGTGGCCTTATCGGACTTTTGAACATCAAGCCAAGATATTACGTGATTGAAGCCCTGATACCTTTTTGGGATCCGACTCGCAATGTGTTCCGTTTTTCTGACTTCGAGCTCACACCCACTCTAGAGGAAATTACGGGTTACGCCAGCCTCAGTGGAAATCTTAGAAGTCTTTACCCTCTAGCACCAAGACCGATATCTCCACACAAATTTCTCGACATGTTGAGTATCAGCCGGGACGTTCAGGATGGGAGTTTGTCTGAAGGGTATTGCACTTTCCAGCTCTTGTACCATCGCTATGGTAACCCCAAAGGCTTCGAAGCACCGAACACTGGTTTGACTCATGCCAGAAATAAAGATAAGTGGGAGGCAAGGCGAGGTTTAGTTTTTATAGTAGCATTCTTGGGTACTGTAATCTGTCCACGAGACGACGGTAACATAGAACTGGGCCTCGTGGGAATGGTTGATGTTGCAATCAAGAGCTAATGGTACCTTGGTTCCCCTGATTTTGTCTGAAATTTATTGAGCTTTGACCATTTGTCGGGAAGGGGGAAAGTTCTTCCAAGGCTGCAACTTACTACTACAATTGTGGATACAGGAGCATCTCTGCCACCGGGTTGGGTTTATGAACCACGGTATTAACAGTTTGAAATGCATCGAAGAATTTGAAAGTCGAGTGATGGGTATTGCCTTTCCTGAGGGTACTGAGGCTTGGTTTACACTCTTGAGTTCTTTGACTGCCGATAAAATTGAGTGGGCGTTCGGATGGCTTCCTATCACCGAAGCAGTATACATGTGTTGATACCCAATTTTTCCCTATATAATTTTTTATATACAAAATACTTTCAAAATAGCATATATATGCATATATAAGCACACCTAAGTGTTTTGGTATTTTTCCTAATTTTTTAAGATTTTTAAAATTAATCTATTGTCCATTTTAGCAATACAAAATTAGTAATTATTCCCAAAACTATCAATATTGGTGAATAACCTATTTTATTCTCATATTTACCAAAATATATTTAAGGTGATTTTTGTATATTTTTTACAAATTTATTTGGCATTTTCTAAGCTAAATTACCTACAATTGCAATTTTAGCCTATTGTAGCATTAAAAGAATTTTATAATTATAATATTGGGTCCAGTATTTTTAAATTATCATATATACATATTAATTGTTCCAGTATTTTTAATTAGTTTTTAAAATCATTTTTTACTATTTTTTATAAATAAAAGGGTAAAACTAGCTATTTAATATTTAGCCCCATCTCTATTTCAATTACAGCCCTATTTTATTTCATTTTAGCCCCTAATCGACCCAATTCTGCCCAATTAAACCAGCCCAGTTTCGATTTGGACCCAACCCACAACCCAATTCCAAACGACCTAACCCGTTCCCCACCTACCCGCTTAAATCTGGACCATTAATCACTCAAGATCAATGGTGAGAACTCATACTTCCTTAATTAACCTAACAACCTACCCTAATCCCCCTCATTCTCACTGGACCCGCCACCCTGAAACCCCAAAACACTCTCAAATCCTCTCAACAACTCTCCGAAACCCTAACCTCCTCCCACCTTCTTTCACCGGATTTTCACCGGAATCCATGGCTTCCCAGGCCATGGATGGTCTCTACCCACCCTCTCCACCATTAGATCTTGGGTGTTCAAGGTCTGGAAAGATGACTTCGATGGTTCTCCCTCCGATCTTCTCCGATCTTTGATTCTATGGCTTCTCCGGCCATGCTCAGGCACATTCGAGACTCAGGAGCCTGATTCTTGACCTCTCTGACTCAAGATCAGACCTGTCTCCAAGCCTTTCTCATTTCTAGGGTTTCTCCGAAACCCTAAGCCATTCGAGGTTCTTTCACCATTTTTTTTTTAGATCTGTACTATGTCTATGCTTTTCTTGCCATCTAGAATGTTTTCCCCAAAAGTTTTTGTCAAAAATAGTTTCTCTCCGATTTTTAAGGGTTTCTGCAAGGATTTTTGAAAAAATCTTTCTGATTCTTCTTTGCTTTATGTGTGTTTGTTTATGCCTTGTTCGCATGATTTCTTTTATTTTATGCATGTATTGTCTTTTACCTCTTCTTTTCTACTCCTGTTAATCTCTGCTATGTTTTCACTACTCTTCTGCTATATGTGCCTACCGTTAAAGCTATTTGATTTTTTGACTCTGTTTATGTTCTTACATGCTTCACCTACTTGTGTTCAAGTTGTATTATTTCCTTCTTCTGAACTCGTTTAGGTTCTGAGTTTCCTCAAGTATGTTCTTCATAGTTTTTCTTCCTTTGTCGTTCAAGCATGCTCTCATATCTGTTGTGTTGAGACTCTGAAACAACTGGCTTGTTTTCTCACCTCCATGTCTAAGTCAATCGTGAAACCCTAGGATTTGGGGGTTTCCATTTATGTTTTGTGTTCAAGTCAGGGTTCCACATTGGGACCCTGGACTCTCAGAGTCACTATGAGTCTGCAGGTCGAACCTGTATCTTTTGCCCATGTTTCTGAACTTCTCTTTGATTAAAATTCTCTTTAAATAACTTGACAGTCTCTTCTTGATTTACATATTTGTGTGTTTATATATGAGAACTCTTCTTTCAAAAAGGCTTTGCCAACTACTAATTGATTCCGGATTCCTTTAATTGTGTTCACTTGATTGTTACTGGTTTTCCCTAATTGAACCTTTCTTTACCCCTTTTCTTGACTTGATTCATTCGAGTAAAGGTCTGAATTTTTAATTTTTACTGTTTGATTCCCTTTCCTTTTTTTACAAACCGTGTACTGTTAGTTGGTTGCCTTAAATAGCTTCTATGTACTTACCCTTTATTATACTACTAGGAAAATATTTTTTAAAATCCCTTTCCATAATTGTTTTGCCCGTTTGAAATCAGAATCCCTTAACTAAAGGGAGACTGATCACAATGATATTTCCTTACCTTTTCTTGCTTATTTGCTACACTATAAAAAAGGCTCGACCCTTCTGCATTGAAACAAGCTTTAAGTTTTAAGCTTTGAAAAACTTTGCAACTCTAGAACTTTGAATTTCCAATCACAATACCTTTTCAAACTCTCTACTCTCTGCTGAGACTTTTGTACTGCTTTGCAATTTGGCTTTTCAAGACAGCTGTTTTACTTACCTGTTTTCCCTAAAACTGGTATGTCCCAATTTAATTTCAGCTCCTTCCCTATGTGTTTACTTTACAGTTGTCATGTTCTGGTTTACTTTGTTGTTTAT
Organism: Nicotiana attenuata; assembly: GCF_001879085.1. Classification (NCBI taxonomy): domain Eukaryota; kingdom Viridiplantae; phylum Streptophyta; class Magnoliopsida; order Solanales; family Solanaceae; genus Nicotiana; species Nicotiana attenuata. The sequence goes on from NW_017670297.1 coordinate 1,131,819, forward strand.
ACTCTGCATTAAGCATGTTCTTTCTTTTATGTTTACTGCTTGCTATAAAATCCCCATACCCACATTCCCCTATGTGTGCTGAGTTAAAGTTCATGGCCTGGCAACATCCAAATTGCTGCCCAGGTCTGAACCTGGCCTTCAATAGGTCCTAACTCCCAATTTAAGCTGACAGGCTGGTCAGGGGTGTGCCAGCATCCCAATTGCTGGGCATGACCACTAGTTTGTCATGGCTTTCCCTAATTCCCCCTCTACTGCACTTACACTAACTCTTAGACTCTATGTTTTTCCCCCCTCCTATGAGCCATGCCTTGGGGACCTTGAGTTCCCTCTGGAAATGGACATTGAAGGGCTGGCCATTCCACACTGCACCATAATCTGATCCTGCAAATGTAATTGGGTGTAAGCACTGCCTGGAGTTCATGAAGCTCCTTGGAACTTTGACACACCCAAAGGATGAGAAAGGCTTTGGAAATCTGATCTTTGGAAGTTGGTTTATTTCATGTTTTATACTAGGAGTCTGAATTAGGGTCTCCTTGGTTGGAATTTTAATCTCTGATGTAATTTTATTTACTTTTCTGGATTCATTCAAGTTGTAATAATTTTGTAATACTTATGGGGTGTATAGTAAACAATGTGGGAGGGTCTCTTATGTTATGCATATGGGGTAGAAATCATGTTTTAGGTCTTTATTTCCGCAACCACAACACTTTCGTTTACGTTTCTGCATATAGAGATCCTGCCTATAGATTTTTCATATAGATATCCTGCCTATAGTTTGTCTCAATACTGCATATAGAAATCTTGCCTATAGTTTGTTTCAATGTTGCATCCTGCCTATAGTTTATTTCATTTCAGCATATAGAAGTCATGCCTATAAGATTCTGCATTTCAACATATAGAAGCCATGCCTATAAGTTTCTGCATTTTCTGCACATGCATATGACATTAGGCAAACTATCCATAGGTTAAGGAATAATCAATTGCATCCTAGATACCATGCTCATAGGATCCCTGTACTTACATAACCGTTTAAAATCAGTAACGCTTAGAATTCATGTCTATAGGAGCGATCGTTTAAATCTGATTCATCTGTGAGTCTAAAATCAGTAATGATATTGTTAACATATGCAGAATTGGTTCATCTATAAACTCAGTAATCCTTCCTTAAAGTCGGTATGTATCACCTTGTTAGACATCATGCCTATAGGTCTCACCTAGGCAAACTATTAGGTAATCAATTCTTTAATAATTACAACCAGCAGGAAGGCCTAATTCGGACTTCTTATATGAAAATATGTGATAAATTAGCCACCCCCCCTTTCGTTTAAGTTTAATTAAAGACCTAACCAGTACTTGCAAGTCATGCTAAATAATTTCTGCTTTGAATGAGGAGGCCTATTTGAGCCTTAACTGCTATGTGTCTTCCCTTTAACTGCACTTATATGTTTTGTTTGTCGCACTAGATTTTGTCCTTTTAAAACTTCAGAAGCCAATATCCCTTCCCTTTAGGAATAGTAGTCCCAACTGCCTCCGGGGCTGATAGGATTGGGACGGGTAGTAGCATGCAATAAGTAACGAGACTATTCCGCGTTCTAGTACCATAACGGGGTGGGAAAGGGTAGACATGGATATAATGATCACGCGATAACACCACGCGTATAATTGGTTATCGGGTGTTGCGTGGATGATCCATGTTATTTATAAGCTAGGACACCCTCCCTCTTTATGTACTCAATTTTTCAGTATTTTCTTTAAACTATCAATCTTTCAGTTCTTTAAACCTTGTATTTTGCTTTAAATCATTTAAAACCTCTTTGAATTTCCAGCACTGTTTTCTCTTCCAAATTTCCGCCCTTTTCATCTCTTTGTCTGATTATTTGCACTCGTTATTTGATCCCCATTTTTCTGCACTTATATATTCTTTAAACAACTATGAAATCGCCTAAATCCCAAACTTCAGCTTGTTACTTAACCTTTATCATTCCCCTACTTATAATCGTTGTGTGTGGAAATTGTCATATATGTTTACTTGTTTTAAAGTCACAATTGTAGCATGGCCGGGAACCACACTAGTGGATCTTGGGGGGTGCCTAACACCTTCCCCCTGAGATAATTTCAAGCCCTTACCCATTCTCTGGTTCTTCTTCTCTTTTAATTTCTTAGTGTCCTAATGTACTTAATCATTAGGTGGCGACTTTTCTAAATCTCAAACCCAAATTCCCAAAAGGAATAAAGTTGTCCGCCCAAATGTCATAAACCCGATTTCGCGAGAAAAAGGGGGCATCGACAGCATGGCAACTCTGCTGGGGATTTCTTTAGGCTTTTACCATTTCATGCTACTTGTGACTTTATTGCCTTTATTTAATGTCTTTATCTCTTTTCTACTACAAAATTGACTTGGCTCTTTGTTTTCTTTTCTTTAATGCTCTCTTTTACTGCTTTCCTTCAATACTGTTGTAATTATGAGCAATTATTATAATCATTACTTTATGAACGTGCAAATACGTGACAACTTGTTTCATTCTTGTAATTGCATATTCAACATCATATCCCACTCGTGCCAAAAAAATACCATAGCAACGCTTATAATGAGTTGTTGCGCTCTTCCGATATTATCACCCCCTAAATCCGGCAAAGGCATATTTGCGGTAAAACCAGTCGATCAACGGTGTAGTCGACGGTTCCGCGCCTTTCCCTCTTGAGTTGTTCGCTCAAGGGTACCAGTCTAATACCACATAGAAACCTTGCTCCGTTTAATTGTACATGCATCATGGTCAAACCTAGCCGAGTCAGTTATGCTGTTCGCATAATGACTCTTTAAGATAGCCTTGTCCAAAGTCCACTAGGTTTCCTTGAAACCCAAACGGACCTTACCACGTTCTGTGCATTCATTTGGAGAACTAAATGCTTCTTATGCTAATTATTGATGTTAAATAGTCGAGTCCGGTGGGGGAAAAGGGCCTAACCTTTTGTTTTGCAGAAAATGAGGCATGAAGTCCCTAGATTCGGCATGGTCACCCATATTCACCCCAAATTGCTAAGCTGGTGGAAGGATCTTCATTCCAGCGATCAGAATCTTGTCCGGAAGTACTTGGGAAACCTACCTTCTCTCCTAGAAATTCAACCTGACTACAAATCATAGAAGCTGCCACTCTATTCTGGGATTGTGATAGGTCGGTATTCCGCTTCGGAGACATTGAGATGACACCTTTGCTTGAGGAAATAGGAGGACTGGCTGGAATATCATGGGAAACTCCGGGTTTGCTAATGCCGGGAAATCGTAAGGGTGGGGGTTTTCTTAAGATGATGGGTCTAAAGAAGAATCCCGACTTGACATGTTTGGAGAAGTCTTACATTCCCTTTGACCATTTGTATGAAAGGTACGGCCATAGCAAATTATACCGTACCTATCCGGACGAATTTGCCATCACCTTATTGGGGCACATCCACCGAAGGGTATTTGTGTTTATGTTCTGTTTCTTGGGGATGATAGTTTTTCTGACAAAGAAAGCAAGAATCCATACCAGACTGGCCATGGTCACCAAGACCTTGATGTAAGGAATTAACGGGCAGCCATTCAGCCTTGTGCCAATAATAGTTTCAGAAATATACCGAGCCTTAGAAAGATGTCAACAAGGGGCCAAACATTTCGAGGGATGTAATTTGCTACTCCAACTATGGCTCATGGAACATCTCGAAAAGGGTGAATACCGACAGGAAATCCATCGTAGAGATTGGGACGATCATATCGCCTTTCATCACCCGAAGTGAATGAATTACATGCCCAATATGTTCGCCCAACTGGAGAATGCTAGAGATTGGGTCGAACTCTTTGATAATCTTACTGAGACCGAGTGCAATGGATGTTTGAGTGGTTCCCTACTGAAGAATTCATCATACGGTCTAGGGATGCTCTATTTCTGATACTGATCAGTTTAAGAGGGACCTACCCATATGTCCCTATCCGGGTTATGAGACAGGCAGGTAGGAAGCAGGTTATACCAAGGGTTGACAAGATGAGCCATTTTCGAGCCGACTTCCAAGATGACGACAGTCCGTACAAGTGTCAGGCTCAGCATATGTGGCACAGAAAAATTGTCTTGGGAAGAGACACCATCGAGCCAGATCGCTACCATGCCGGTTGTACTCCACACTATCTAGGCTGGCTGGAGGACAATCACAACGATTTGGGTCAGCCCGGATTTGTTCGAGGTCACAGGATTATTGATGAAAAGGCAGAAGCACAGGTAAAGTACAACCAACTGCGCAAGAGGATGCGGGAATGTGAAAATGAGCACCGTGAAATGCATGAAGCCAATCAAAAGCTAATTGGAGAATGGAAAGATATGGCTGTCAGCGCCAACAAACGACGGATCTGTTTGGAGCGGGGCATACTGGAGCTGGAAAAGAAGTTCCTGAAGAGGGTTGAAGATTGCCGGATTGCTGAAGGAAATGAAGGCGGACATCTGGCAAGAGCCTACTTGCTGCTGGGACTACGTGAGCTGGTGAAGCTGTTCGATGGAGCCAAAGATGCCGAGTCTGGGGAAGGTCCTTCTGGGACCAAGTAGTTAGGAGTAATAAGGCCTATGGCCACTAGTGACACTTTTATTTCCTATTATTTAGTGTTGTTTTGGGATTCGTCTTATTTTTCATCAATAAAATGAGGCATTTAGCATTCTAAGTTCTCCAAATTTACTAGTCGCTAGGCCTACCTCGGGCACAACGAGGCTCCCAATTTAGGACACGATTTATATTCTTACACTGTGTTTAAATATTGCAACGTTTTCTTCTCACGATCCCTACTAACTTGTTACCTTTTGTTTTTACTTTTGCTTATTCCCCTCCCCAAAGGTTAGTTCGCGCACTCTGGCATCGTTATCATATTCTACAAGATCCAAGGGTCCTCCGCCTCCTCCTCCTCCGAGTCCTACCAGAAACAAGAACAAAGGAAAGATGGAAGATTTGAGCAACATCAGAAAGGAGAGCTCAGTTGAAAGGGTAGAGACTTCTCAGGGTATTCAAGTTTCCAAGGAAAGTGCCTCCCAACTCGAATAGAAGTTATTGAAATTTCAGGAAGAATTGGACCAAGTTCGGAACTTGGCAAGCTTGTCATTTTCCCTCACTACCCCGGATATCAGCTTCCCCAACACTCAAAATCCCATACCTCTTCAAAACATCCCGAAGCCACAAAACCAACCCACTCCCCATCACCACTGCAACACATGCCACACTTCAAGTAGCACCCCACTGCTCATCCCCGAACCACTGAACTCCACAAATGATCATCACCACAACACCCCCATCTATGTGGAAACCATACCACACCCCATTCAGCCCGCCTCAAGCACACCTGAGTCTGATGACAAAGACTCTCTTATCAAGAATCTGGCCGCAGAACTCAAGAAGCTGACTAGCCGAGTTTAAGGTGTTGAAGGAAGCAAGGGGATCGAGGACCTTTGCATTCAACCAGATGTCGAACTGCCCGAGGGGTACAAACCTCCCAAGTTCGAAATGTTTGATGGTACAGGAGATCCCAGGGTACACTTGAGGACATACTGCGACAAGTAGGTCGGACTAGGGAAAGATGAGAGAATTCGAATGAAGCTTTTCATGAGAAGCTTGAAAGGAGATGCTCTGTCTTGGCACATTAACCAATACCCCAAGAAGTGGTCAAACTGGGTTAGTATAGCGTCCGACTTCATAGATAGGTTCAGGTTCAACATGGAGAATGCACCAGATGTGTTTTACTTTCAGAATTTAAAGAAGAAACCTACAGAAATGTTCCGTGAGTATGCCGCTCGTTGGAGGTCAGAGGCTGCTAAGGTTCGACCTGCTTTAGGGGAAGAACAGATGAACAAGTTTTTCGTCAGGGCTCAGGATCCGCAATACTATGAAAGATTGATGCTGATCGAGAACCATGAATTTTCTGACATCATCAGGCTGGGGGAAAGGATTGAAGAGGGCATCAAAAGTGGTATGGTCACTAACTTTAAAGCTTTGCAAGCCACCAACAAGGCTCTACAGCCCGGTGGTACATCCAAGAAGAGGGACGTAAGTGCTGTAATGGTTGCACAGAGAACCAAATCACCAGTCAAATATCAAACCTACCAGATATCTCCACTTACATATCAACCCACTCCAAATTTCCAAGCACCCGTACCTTCCTACCAAGCTCCACCACCTACCTATCAATCACCTCCACCTCCCACATAGCAACCCACTTCACCCAAATATTCCCAACCCGCACAAGTCCACCAAGCCTACAACACTCAACCATCCCACTATCAATCACCTCCTACTCGCCAAAACTTTCCTAGACCCCGACTAAATTTTGACCGCAGACCTCCCAAACAATATACCGCCATTGCCGAGCCAATCGGCCAGCTGTATGAAAGACTCAAAGCCGCTAGTTAAGTCACCGCTATCCCTGCCATAACCCTAGAAAATCCTCCCCAATGGGTCAACCCAAACAAAAACCTGTGCATACCATTCTGGCATGAAGGGACATACTATTGATGAGTGCCGCTCCCTGAAGGACAAGATCCAGGCTTTACTTGATAATAAGATCATCGTGGCAAAGGATCCTGCTCCTAACATCCGCAGTAACCCTCTACCAGACCACAAGGGTGGAAGTGTTCTTATGATTAAAATAGAAGATGATTGGGATCCCAAAGGATCAATCGGTTTGATCACGGAAGGTGACGATCCAAAGAAACCAACAGTCACTCTTAACCCGATTTTAGTCCAAATTCAGCCTCCGCAAAGACACCAACACCAATCGAGGTCGAGTTTGGGTCCCCAAAGGCGCTTGAGCCCTTTGAAGTTTATGTATTACCTTCCAAGGCAAGGGTGCCTATTCCAGTAGCAATGAGAGCTATAACACCGTTCCACACAAAAGCTATACCGTGGGACTACACAGCCGAGGCAAGAAGGAAAGCAAAAGCCAAGTTCAGAGAAACAGTTGCAGCGCAGGGTATGACAAGAACCGGCAGGGTTTATACCCCAGAACACTCAGCTGAGTGACCATGCTGTCGACGCCCCCTTTTACTCGCGAAATCGGGTTTACGACATTTGGGAAGACAATTCTATTCCCGTTTGGGAATTGGGTTTTTTGGATTTGAAGAGTCGCCACCTAATAATTAAGTGCATTAGGACACTATGGATTTTGAATTGGAAAACCAGAGTTCGGGTAAGGGCTAGAAATTATCTCGAGGGGAAGGTGTTAGGCACCCCTTAAGATCAACTAGTGTGGTTCCCGGCCATGCTATGTTGTGACTTTCAATGCAGACAAATAATTCTATACACAAAGGTCGCAAATAGGTACGTGACAAGCATGTTGAGATTAAGACCTAAGTAGTCTCACACTTTGTTTAAGAAAATGTCCAAGTACAGAAATTTAAATAAAAGAAATGAAAATTTAGAAGACAAGAATAGTACAGTAAATTAAAGAAGAGTTTTGGGTGGCTGAAACAAAGACAGAATTTTATTGATAACAAAGTTACATAAAGGAAAGGGGTCCTAGGTTTGTAAAACACATGGATTATCCACACAACACGGGTAGCCAATCGTACGCATGGTGTTATCGTGTGATCATCATCTCCATGTCTACCTTCCCCACCCCGTTAAGGTATTAAGCGCGGAATGGTATCGTTACCTACTGCGTGCTATTACCCGTCCCACCTATCAGTCCCGGAGGCATTTGAGACTACTAATCCTAAAAGGGGAGGGAGTTAGGCTTTTCAGAGTTTAAAAAGGTTAAAAAGCTAGGGCGACAAACAAAACACGTAAACAATTAGAGGGGAACTGGTAGCAATTAAGGGCTCAAATAGGCCTCCTCATTTAAAAAGAAACAACTTATTTAGCACGACTGACAAATACTGGTTAGGTCTTTAATTAAAATTAATGCAGGAAAAGTTGATTTTCCACATATTTCCCAAATAGGGAGTCCAGAGTAGTCCTGCTTAGATGTAGTTGTCGAAAACTGACAGTTGGTTAATTACTTAACTATTTGCCTGTGGGTTAAACGGGACTTATAGGCATGATATCTACTCATTCAGGAACGGAGGAATAAACTGATTGCAATAAGAATTGTTGGTTGTAAGCTCTGCAAGTGTTTGAAATTACCACTGATTTTAGATTTAAGAGCGGGTGGGCGATTCAGATTTAGTTGATAGCTCCTATGGGCATGCTTTCTAGGTGCTACTAATTTTACCGATGTTTATTGTCATGCAGAGATCCTATAGGCAGTTCATCTATATGTAATTGGTTATCTTAAATCCTATAAGCAGATTTGCCTAGTGACAGGTGCATATGCAAAATGCAGGAAGTCCTATAGGCATATTATCTATATGATATGCAGAATTTCAGCAACGATTTATGGGCATGGTATCTATGTGAGATGCAGAATTTGAAAGTAAATATCCTATAAACATGATTTCTATGTGAGATGCGGAATTAGAAGGTAAATATCCTAAAACATGATTTCTATGTGAGATGCAGAATTAGAAAGTAAACATCCTAAAACATGATTTCTATGTGAGATGCAGAATTAGAAGGTAAATATCCTATAAACATGATTTCTATGTGAGATGCAGAATTAGAAGGTAAATATCCTAAAACATGATTTCTACCCTTCGGCAAGCATACAATTCCATCCCTTTTCACTATACACCCCAGTAGTTATTACAGAATTTATTACAGACCAAATGAATCAGAGGAAGCAATAAAATTACATCAGTGATTACATCTACATCTAATCAGCCTAACCCAGTCTCAGAGTCTAATAATATGAGATAAACCAACTTCCAGGATCGGATTTTCAAAGCCTTTATCTTATTTGGGATGTGTCAAATTTCCAAGGAACTTCAAGAATTCCAGGCAATGCTTACACCCCAAATATCATTGTAGAATCAGATTATAGTGCATTGTGGAAGGGCCAGCCCTCAAATGTCCAAGTTCAGAGGGAACTCAAGGTCCCAAGGCAAGGCTCATAGGAGGGGGGAAGAACTTAGAGACTAAGAGTAAGTGTAAGTGCAATGAAAGGGAATTAGGGGGGAGCCAGGGCAGGCTGATGGTCATGCCTAGCAACTGGGATGCTGGCACACCCCTGACCAGCCTGTCAACCTTAGAATTGGGGAGTTAAGACCTTATTGAAGGCCAGGTTTAGCCCTGGGCAGCAATTGGGATGCTGCCAGGCCATACCTTAACTCAGCACATATAGGGGAATGGGGGTATGGGAGCAATTGTTTATACTAGTAGCAAGAAACAAAGAAAGAACATGCAAGGCATACAGATACTATAAAATTAACTCTGCAGAGAATTAAAGGCACGCATGGATACAGGGACTGTTAATAAACACATTAGAGAGATGCTGAAATTAATCTTAGAGCATACCAGTTCAAAGAAGCAAGTAAGGAGAAATAGTAGACTTATGAGAGCCAAAGTGCAGTTAAAAAGCAAGAGTATAGGTTTAGAAGAGAGTCGTGATTTCTGTATGCTTAATCGTGTGTGTGTGTTTAGAATTGTGTCTTGTATTTATAGTGCAGAAAAGAAGCAGAAATAGGTAAGAAAAATAGTTTGAAAATCAGTCACACAAGGTTTCCCTTTAATTAAGGGACTCTGATTTCAAACGGCAAGGTAAATAAAGAAAGGGGTTAATTAAACACTTTTTGGAGTAATACAAGAAGGGTAAATACATAATAGTTATTTAAGGGAAAGAGTTTTGACAGTACACGGTCATGCAAATTAAGGAAAGGAAATCAATTGATAGCCAAGCAATCAAGAGTCGAAAATTTTGTATGAATGAACCAAGTCAGAAAAAGGTAAAGAGAGGCTTTACTTAAGAAGAATAAGTAGTAATCAATTAACCCCCTAAAAAGGGGTCTGATTTGAACACAAGTTGGAAAACCTTTCGAAGAAAAATTTTAATACGCATATAAAAGGGATTGTCATGCTAATCAGAAAAGTCATAGTGTAGAAGAATTCATATATGAAAGGATTCAAACTCAGTACATGGATTCCAATGTGAGTTTGAGAGAGTCCAGGGCTCAAATAGAACCCTAGTCCAAACATACAAAACCAAACTCGCCAAAAACCCCAAATCCTAGGGTTTTCGACTTGAATCAAATGCAAAGAAGAGAAAACACGCAGGTATAGTAGAATATTCAATGCAAACAGAGTAAGGGAATTAATTCGAAACACAATGAGAGTAGAAGAAATAGTAGAGGAAAATATGCTTAAGCAGGCATAGTAAGAACACTTAATGAACATGGTAGGAAAATTATAGTAGGTGAAGCATAATCAAGTCATAGTGGAAGGCAAGTAGCAGAACATAGCGTGTGAAAACATAGCATAGAAACATAGAATAGAAACACGGTAGAAGGAAGAACAAAATATGGCAAACATAGTAAAAAAAAGGAAACATAAGAACATAGCAGAGACAAACATACACAAGAAAGGGAGAAGAAAAGTTGGAAAACATTTAAGCATTTTTCAGAAACCCTAAGAAAGAAATGACTTTGAAAGTAAAAATTTTAAAGAAAAGTAGGGGAAACCTCTTAAAAACTCAAAGTAAAGCATGAATACACACAGATCTGAAGAGAATCGGAGAAAAACCTCGACATCTAGGGTTTTAGATGAACCCTAGAATGAGAAAGGCTTTGAAAATGTCCGATCTAAGTCGGATAAGACCGGGAACAGGCTCAGGAGGCCAAGATGTGCCGGAGCCAGGCCGGAGATGGCCGGAAACCTCAAGTCGGTGGAGGTCTGGGTGGAGACCTTTGAGGTCTAGCCTCAAACCTTCGAATACCAAGCACACAGGAGCGATAGGGGGTGAGTATGAGGGTTTCATGGCCTGAGAAGCCATGGAAACCGGCAAGAATTGTAGGGATTAAGGGTTAGCTTGGGTGGCGGCGACTAGGGTTTGCAGAGAGAATGGGAGAGGAAGGGGATTCAAGGGCGGCGGGTTAGGAGAAATGAATTAGGGTTGGGGGTTTTGGTAAATTAAAAAGGAAAGGGTGTGTTTGGGCCACTGATCTTTTAGATCAACGGCTGTGATTTAAAAGGGGGGCCCGGTCGGGTAATTTAATTGGGTCAGGGGTTGGGTTGATTTTAGGAATTGGGCCGGTTGAAATTGGGTTTAAATTAGGGGCTGTAATGTGGCTATAATTTAAATGCAGATGGGCTATATATTAAATAGCCAATTTCCCCTTTTAATTTAATTAAAATAGTTAAAATAATTTTAAAAACAAATTTAAAAGCACTGAATTAATTAATAATATATAAATATTAATCTAAAAAATACTGGGAGCAATTTTTTAATTGTAAAATTCTATTAATTGCAATATAGGCTATAATTGCAATTTTATGCAATTTTAGCTTAGAAATATCTTAGCAAAAATCACCTTAATTATATTGTGATGTAAATATGAGGATGGAAATAAATTACTCACCAGAATGATAGTTTTGGGAATTGTTATTGGATTTTGTACTGCTAAAACAAATAATAAAATGATTTTAAAAAGCTTTAAAAATTAGAAAAAATGTCAAAATTCTTGGGCATACTTATATATGCATGTACATGCTATTTTGAGAATATTTTGAGTATAAAAATAGACAGGGAAAAATTGGGTATCAACAGCTGCCCCTCTTTACCCGGGAAGGATGGAAGAGTTGTCGGGTAAAGATATGATGACCAATTTTGACCGAAAGAAACGACTTGAAAAGATTTTTGACCGAGCTCTTGTTCCTGGGCTGCCTACATATCCCTGGTATTACAGGAATCAGGTCATATGTAGTTCAGGATACATCGGCGGAATATGCCGATGGAGGTTCTGAGAAGGACGGACGCAATATTTAGGTTGGGGAGGATGGTCAGCGGCCGATGGGCTGTGGGAACCGGAGCGAGACCGCTCCTGCTGTAATGGCCGTTGCCAGCTGGTGTACCTGCGAATGAGCAATACCAACATATTGCGCATAAACTTAAACGTGATGCAAGTTCCCGTTGGACCATGAATGATGTCTTTGGACGGGTAGGATGACGTCCTCAGACCATGACGTCCTGGGCCATGAAACGTATAATAAAGGATTCGCAGGCTATGAAATGACGTTCTCGGGCTATGATAATGGTGCCTTCAAACCATGATGCCTTTGAATAATGATGTGCAAAATATAAAGCGGGGGTCCTCAGGCCATGGCATGGCGTTCTCGGGCTATGAAAATGATGCCTCCGAATAATGACGCCCTTGGACAATTTGGTGATATTTCAGCCCATGAAATGCAGGATTTGGCGATATTTCAGCCAATGTAAATCATAAATATAAATGGCGATATCACAGCCGACAAAGGATTTAAATGCAAACTGGCGATCTTTCAGCCGATATAGCGGTTTAAATGAAGTTGGCGATATTTCAGCCGATATAAAGCATAAATATAAATGGCGATATTTCAGCCGACAGAGATTTAAATATAAACTGACGATCTATCAGCCGATATAGCGATTCAAATGAAGTTGGCGATATTTCAGCCAATTTAAAGCAAAAATATAAATGGCGATATTTCAGCCGACGGAGATTTAAATATAAATTGGCGATCTTTCTGCCGATATAGCGATTTAAATGAAGTTGGTGATATTTCAGCCATGTGAGGGATTTAAATAAAATTGGCGGTGTTTCAGCCATACAGGATTTAAATAAGGTTGGCGATATTTCAGCCGATGTAAATAAGAGGTGGCAATATTGCAGCCATGCAGGATGGAGGTGGAACTTAACCTCGAAAGGCAGAAAGGTAGCCTTATGCAGTACAAGGAAATGCGGGATGGCGACAGTGCTTAGTCCCGAAAGGCAAAAAAATAGCCATATGCAATGCAAGGAAATGCAAGATGGAGGTAGATCTTAACCTCAAAAACCAGAAAGGTAGCCTTATGCAATACAAGGAAATGCAGGATGGAGACAGTGCTTAGTCTCGGAAGGCAGAAAAGTAGCCTTATGCAATGCAATAAAATGCAGGATGGAGACAGTGCTTAGTCTCGGAAGGCAGAAAAGTAGCCTTATACAATGCAAGGAAATGCAGGATGGAGACAGTGCTTAGTCTCGGAAGGCAGAAAGGTAGCCTTATGCAATGCAGGAAATAAAGGTGAAGAGTAACGAAATATCTTAGCTGATAGCTGATAATTGATTGCGTCATTGTGGCTGCTGGGGATGTCGTGTGCGGATAGCTCTTGTAAATAGGCGATGATTCTGAGAGTTGTATTCCTGAAAGATATGAGTACGTAACCATATCTGATGTTTTGGGGTGCCTGCATACAAAGAAAAAATCGTGAGTTTTGTAGAGCGGGAAGGTTAGTTCGTCTTCCCGTGGACCTCGCTTGTCCTACTCGCTCTTGCTTTCATTGGGGTAGCGTCGCTAAACAAAGCAATTTTGATAGTAGCCATGTATGATTTAGTAAAAAATATGATGTAAATACAAAATTTAAAAATGATTTTTTAGATGAACCGACGACTGCGACGCGGTTCAAGATATCGTGACCTCTTTATCTCCGGAATTTTGAGGGTCCTCCTCAAAATTTTGCCCCAGTTTACTGGGCTGGTGCTTCTGACGGCTGCGCGCGATGAATGGCTGAAAGTCAACTTCGGAATTTTGAGGGTCCTCCTCAAAATTCTGGCCCAATTTCCAATATCGGGGGAAATGAGATTTTTATTGAATTGTGACCGAACCCATAGGGCTGCCTATGTATCCCCTCTTAAACGAGAATCAGGTCAGGCATAGTTCAAATTACATCATACAGAAATTATAATGATTACACATAATAGCGTTTGACTGCGTCTGAATTAATTGGCTTTGGCTAAACTTCTCCATCCATTTCTGCGAGTATGAGGGCCCCTCCTGTTAGGACCCGATGAACCATGTACGGGCCTTGCCAATTAGGAGAGAATTTTCCTTTGGCCTCACCCTGATGCGGAAAGATCTTTTTCAGCACCAGCTGCCCCGGTGTGAATTGTCTCGGTCTGACCCTTTTGTTGAAGGCTCTGGACATCCTGTTATGATACAATTGACCATGGCAAACCGCATTCAGTCTTTTTCCGTCTATAAGGGCTAACTGTTCATAGCGACTTTTTACCCATTCTGCACCTTCCAGTTCCATTTCCTGTATAATCCTCAGGGAGGGAATCTCTACCTCGGCTGGGATGACTGCCTCGGTACCGTAAACCAACATATAGGGAGTTTCCCCAGTTGATGTGCGGACTGTGGTACGGTATCCCAATAAAGCAAAGGATAGCTTTTCGTGCCACTTCTTGTGTTTCTCTATCATTTTCCTTAGTATCTTCTTGATGTTCTTATTGGCCGCTTCTACAGCTCCATTCATCTGAGGTCTGTAGGCTGTAGAATTCTTGTGCTTGATCTTGAACATCTCACACATTGCTTTCATCAGATCACTGTTGAGGTTGGAACCATTATCAGTAATGATCGACTCTGGGATGCTGAATCGACAAACGATACGGTCGCGAACAAAGTCCGCCACGACTTTCTTGGTTACTGCCTTATATGATGATGCTTCAACCCATTTGGTGAAATAATCAATTGCCACTAGAATGAACCTGTGCCCGTTTGATGCGGCAGGCTCGATAGGTCCGATGACATCCATTCCCTAAGCGGCGAACAGCCATGGCGAGCTTGTTGCATTGAGCTTGTTAGGAGGCACCTTTATCATATCTGCATGTATCTGACAACGATGGCATTTTCGGACATACTGGATGCAGTCCGTTTCCATAGTCATCCAAAAGTATCTAGTTCGGAGTATTTTCTTGGCTAAGACAAAACTATTCATATGCGGACCACAGGTTCCTGCATGAACCTCTTCCAACAACCTGGATGCTTCCTTTGCTTCGACACACCTCAGTAATCCCAAATCGGGAGTGCTCCTATACAGGATTCCTCCATTGTGAAAGAAGTGATTGGATAACCTCCGGAGTGTGCGCTTTTGAGTAGTGTTTGCAAGTCCTGGATATTCTCCTGTTGACAGATACTTCTTAATGTCATGAAACCATGGTTTTCCATCTGCTTCTTCCTCGACATGAGCACAGTAAGTGGGTTGATCCTGGATTTTTACCGGGATGGGGTCAATGAAGTTCTTATCTGGATACTAAATCATGGATGATAGAGTGGCCAATGCATCGGCGAACTCATTCTGGACTCTGGGGACATGCCGGAATTTTGTCTTTGTAAACCTCTTCCTCAACTCCTGTACATGATGCAAGTATGGGAGTATCTTGTAGTTTCTGGTTGCCTATTCTTCTCGGACCGATGTATGAGCAAGTCTGAATCCACAATCACTAGTAACTCCTGAACGTTCATATCAATAGCCAGCTTGAGCCCTAAGATGCAGGCTTCGTACTCAGCCATGTTGTTGGTGCATGGGAACCTGATCTTGGCGGACACCGGATAGTGCTGACCTATTTCTGATACTAGAACTGCTCCTATGCCAACTCCTTTGAAGTTTGCTGCTCCGTCGAAGAACATTCTCTAGCCATCATAGGATTCTGCGATGTCCTCACCTATGAAAGAGACCTCTTCATCAGGAAAATACGTCTTTAGAGGCTCGTATTCTCCGTCCACGGGATTTTCGGCAAGATGATCTGCTAGTGCCTGTCCTTTGATTGCCTTCTGAGTCACGTAAACAATATCAAATTAACTCAACAGGATTTGCCATTTGGCTAGCTTGCCTATGGGCATGGGATACTGAAAGATGTATTTCAGCGGATCCATCCTTGATATGAGATAAGTGGTATAGGCACAGAAATAATGCCTCAACTTCTGAGCTACCCAAGTCAGAGCATAACAGGTGTGTTCTAGCAGGGAGTACTGGGCCTCGTACGGGGTGAACTTCTTGCTGAGATAGTAGATGGCTTGCTCCTTTCTCCCCGTTTCATCATGTTGTCCCAAAACACAACCGAACGCCCCATCCAGTACTGCAAGGTAGAGCAATAGCGGTCTACCCGGTTCGGGCGGAACCAGAACTGGCGGCGTTGATAGGTATTCCTTGATTCTGTCGAAGGCTTTCTGACAATCATCGGTCCATTTAGTAGTGGCATCTTTCTTCAACATCTTAAAGATGGGCTCACAAATGACAGTGGATTGAGCTATGAACCGGTTGATGTAGTTGAGTCTCCCCAAGAAACACATGACCTCTTTCTTATTCTTTGGCGGTGGCAATTCTTGAATGGACATAACCTTCGACGGATCTAGTTCTATCCCTCGTCGACTTACGATGAACCCAAGCAGTTTTCCGGCAAGAACCCCGAATGCACATTTGGCAGGATTCAGTTTCAAGTTGTACCTTCTCAATCTGTTGAAGAACTTCCTCAGATTTTCCATGTGGTCAATGGCTTTCTTGGATTTGATGATGACATCGTCTACATACACCTCGATCTCTTTGTGTATCATGTCATGGAAAATAGTAGTCATGGCCCTCATGTAGGTGGCCCCAGCATTCTTTAATCCAAACGGCATCATCTCGTAATAATACATCCCCCACGGCGTAATGAAAGCCATTTTCTCCGCGTCTTCCTCGTCTATCCATATCTGATGGTACCCAGCAAAACAATCTACGAATAACTGCAGCTCGTGTTTGGCGTAGTTGTCAATCAGAATGTGTATGTTTGGCAAGGGGAAGTCGTCTTTCGGACTGGCCTGGTTGAGATCCCGGTAGTCGACACAGACTCTGACCCTCCTGTCCTTCTTCGGCACTGGCACAATGTTGGCTAACCATGTTGGATATTCCACTACTCTGAGGACCTTGGCTTTGACTTGTTTGGTAACTTCTTCCTTGATTTTCAAACTCATGTCTGGCTTGAACTTTCTGAGCTTCTGCTTTACTGGCGGACATGTCGGATTTGTTGGCAGTTTGTGAGCTACAATGGATGTACTGAGACCGGTCATATCATCATACGACCAGGCAAATATGTCCTCATATTCTTTTAAGAATTCCGTGTACTTTTCCTTTTCTGATGGTGACAGGTGAACACTGATGCGCGTTTCCTTGACATTCTCTGTATCCCCCAAGTTGACAACCTCAGTTTCGTCCAAGTTAGACTTAGGCCTATTCTCAAAGTTCTCAACCTCTTTAACAACCTCTTCTGGTATATCATCCTCTTCTGGGTCTGTATCCATTTGTTGCGTTATCTCGTCGCATGTCACACTCGTCGGTTCATCAAGATAAGTTATAGTAATGTTGTGTAAATAAAGTAAATGATAGAGAAAATAATAAGAGCAAGATTTATAAGAAACTGAAATACTTTGCTAAATTCCATAATTGTTTTGAATATCGGAGCTCTTTTTGAAATTTAACGAAAATACGGAAAGGAAATCAACTAGTGAAAAAGTAAAAGATAATGCATAGTGCTTTGTTCAGCCTTGCTACCCAAAAGCTTTCCGGGCCTTGGTGGTTCTGATGGACTAATTGTTGAGGCGCGTTCCTCGGCTCACAGCTTGTATGGAAGGGCCTTCCTCCCCTTCCTCCTCGAAAATGACGTGACAGTCCATATTGTCGTCTTCCAAGAACAAATTCTTCATTGCCGCCAATATTTCCTCTTCTTCTGACCCATATATGTTGTTTGCTGGCTGGAAAGTTTGCTCCAGGCGAGGTATAGGGTGCCCCAGTGGATAATAAGGGCCGCGCCATGGTGGAGACCAGTTCCTGAATTCTTGCCAAGTATATCCATACCCTAACCCGAAAGTGGTGCCATGTTTCTTCAGTTTGATAGGCTTGGTGATTCCCTGGAGGTTCTTGCCGAGACCTTTGCCAGGTTCATACCCGCTCCAATTCAGTATACTTTCTATCTTGTTATCCCACCATTTATCTTTGTCCACGATGTTGACTCGCTCAATGTGATGGTAGGTTTCTCCACCTAGCTTCCTTCTTCCTCCAATCGCCGGGATGGTCTGGCGACTGTATATGGGGTTACTCCCGTCGCCATGAATAATCACCTCTTGGTGATTCCACTCGAACTTCACTGCCTGGTGCAGGGTTGATGCTACAGCTCCAGCGGCGTGGATCCAAGGTCGTCCCAGTAGTAGGTTGTAGGATGATGGGATGTATATTACTTGAAAGTCAACATCGAACCAAGTTGGTCCCATTTGCAGACATAAACTGATCTCCCCAATAGTGGACCTTTGGGAACCATCAAAAGCTTTGACGTTGATCGCCCCGTCCTTGATTTCATGTAGACTCTTCCCCAATGTTCTGAGGGTCACCAATGGACAAATGTTGAGGCTGGAACCTCCATCAATCAAAGTCCTGGTGATGAAATAGTCTTCGCATTGCACAGTGATGTGCAATGCTTTGTTGTGGCTTAAACCTTCAAGGGGCAGCTCATCCTCTTGGAAAGTGATTTTATGACTCTCCAATATCTGCCTGACCATGTTCGCCTTCTCTCCTCCAGTTATATTGCTGGGTACGTACGCCTCGCTCAGTATCTTCATCAGGGCATTCTTATGCGTCTCGGAGCTCTGCAGTAGAGCTAGAATGGAGATCTGCGCTGGTGTTTTATTTAGTTGATCAACAACTGAGTACTCTTTGGCCTGTATCTTCCTCCAGAGATCATCGGGCCCAGTTTCAATAGGTCGTCCAGAGGTCTTCTTACTTGATTCAACTAAGTGCTCCGGAGTATAAATTCTGCCGGTCCTGGTCATACCCTGTGCTGCAGTTGCTTCTCCAGACCTAGTTTTCCCTTTCCTTCTCGCCTTGGCGGTGTAATCCCAAGGAATGGCCTTCATATGGAATGGTGTTATGGCTAACATTGCTACAGGAATGGGTACCCTTGTTTTGGGAGGTAACACAGCAACTTCAAACGGCACAGGTGCCTTTGGAGACCCGAACTCAACCTCAATTGGCTCTGTGATCTTTGTGGATGACGGTGTTTCAAGCTCGAGGGGTACGGACATGTTTACTTCAGCATCCCCAGAGGGCTGGATCTGGACTACAATCGGATTTAGTGTGACCGTTGGTTTCTTGGGCTCGTCACCTTCGGCAATTAATCCAATTGACCCTTTGGGGTCCCAATCATCTTCCACCTCGATCATGTGCACACTTCCACCCTTATGATCAGGCAAGGGATTGTTGCGAACATTAGGAGCAGGCTCCTTTGCCACGATGATTTTGTTGTCGATTAGAGCTTGGATTTTGTCTTTCAGAGATCGACACTCATCAATGGTATGCCCTTTCATGCCGGAATGGTATGCACAGGTTTTGTTTGGATTGACCCATTGGGAAGGATTTTCTGGAGTTATGGCAGGGATTGAGGTGACGTAACCGGCTGCTTTGAGTCTTTCATATAGTTGGTCGATTGGCTCGGCGATGGCGGTGTATTGCTTGGGAGGTCTACGGTCGAAGTTAGGGCGGGGCCTGGGGAAGTTTTGGCGAGCGGGAGGTGATTGGTAGTGAGAAGGCTGAGCATTGTAGGCTTGGTAGACGGGTGCGGGTTGGGAATATCTTGGTGAGGTAGGTTGATATGTGGGGGACGGAGATGATTGGTAAGTAGGTGGTGGAATTTGGTAAGAAGGCGGAGGTGCTTGGTAATTAGGGATAGGTTGATATGTGAGAGGAGGTACTGGGTAAGCTTGGTATTTTACTGGGGACTTCGTTCTCTGTGCAACCATCACGGCACTCACATCCTTTTTCTTGGACGTGCCACCAGATTGTAGGGCTTTGTTGGTAGCCTGCAATGCCTCAAAATTAGTAACCATACCGCTTTTAATGCCTTCCTCGATCCTTTCTCCTAGCTTAATGATGTCGGAGAATTTCTGGCCCTCTATCAGCATCAACCTCTCATAATATTGTGGATCCTGAGCTCGGACAAAAAATCTGTTCATCTGTTCTTCTTCTAAGGCCGGTCTGGCCTAAGCAGCCTCGGATCTCCATCGAGTAGCATACTCGCGGAATGTCTCAGTAGGTTTCTTTTTCAGATTGTGGATGTAGAAGATATCTGGCGCATTTTCTGTATTGAATATGAACCTGTCCATGAAATCGGACACCATTCCTACCCAGCTTGTCCATTTCTTGGGATCTTGGCTAATGTACCAAGATAGCGCATCGCCTTTCAAACTTCTCATGAAGAGCTTCATGTGAATCTTTTCATCTCTTCCGACGCCGACCAGCTTATCACAGTATGTCCTCAAATGGACTCTAGGATCCCCTGAGCCGTCAAACATCTCGAACTTAGGAGGTTTGTACCTCTCGGGAAGTTTGACGTCTGGCTGAATGCAAAGATCCTCATAAGTCAGCCCTTTAATACCTTTGTTTCCTTCAACACCCTGGACTTGGCTAGTCAGTTTCTTGAGCTCGACAACCAGGTTCTTGATGAGAGAGTCTTTGTCATCAGATTCCAGTGTGTTTGTAATGGATTGAGCGTATTGTGGTAGGGTTTCCACATAGATGGAAGTGTGATGGGGATGATCATTTGGTGGTTCGGGGATGAGGAGTGGGGTGTTGTTGTGACATGTGTTGCAATTTTGATGAGTAGCGGGTTGTTTCTGCGGCTTCGGGATGTTCTGTGGAGGTATGGGGTTTTGAGCATTGGGAAAGTTGACGTCTGGAGTAGTGAGGGAGAATGACAAGCTTGCCAAGTTCCGAACTTGGTCTAGTTCTTCTTGAAATTTCAGTAACTTCTGTTCGAGCTGGGCGGCACTTTCTTTGGACACCTGAATACCCTGAGGAACCTCTACCCTTTCAACCGAGTTCTCCTTCCTGACGTTGTTCAAATCTTCCATTTTTGCTTTGCTCTTGTTTTTGATAGGACTTGGAGGAGGAGGAGGTGGAGGGCCCTTAGATCTTGTGGAGTAGGATGATGATGCCAGAGTGCACGAACTAACCTTTTGGGGAGGGGAAATAAAAGTAAAAACAAAAAGGTAACAAGTTAGTACGGATTCTGAGAAAAATATTGCAATATTTAAACACATAGTATAAGAACATAAATCGTGTCCTAAATTGGGTGCCTCGTTGTGCCCGAGGTAGGCCTAGCGACAAGTTGATTTGGAGAACTTATAATGCTAAATGCCTCATTTTATTGATAAAAATAAGACGAATCCCAAAACGACACCAAAATTGCATAAAGTAAAATGTCACTAATGGTCGTTGGCCTTATTACATTTTAAAGCGAAAAAGAAAAGAGACTCCTAACTACTTGGTCCCAGAAGGACCTTCCCCAGACTCGGCATCTTTAGCTCCATCAAACAGCTTCATCAGCTCACGCAGCCCCAGCAGTAGAAAAGCCCTAGCCAAATGTCCTCCTTCATTTCCCTCAGCGTTTTGGCAATTCTCGATCCTCTGGATGAATTTCCCTTCCAGCTCTACCAACCCTCGCTCCAAATACCCTAGACGCTTGTTGGCGCTGACAGCCATGTTCTTCCATTCCTTGATCAACTTTTGATTTGCTTCTTGAATTTCCTGATGTTCACTCTCGCACTCCCTGATCCTCTTGCGCAACTGGTTGTATTTAACCTGTATTTCAGCCCTCTCGTCGATGACCCTGTGACCTCGAACAGACCCGGGCTGTCCTAACCCAGCATGATCTTCTTCTAGCCAACCTGGATAGTATGGGGTGTAACCGGCATGGTATCTGTCAGGCTCTATGGAATCCTTTTCCAGGATGATCTTGCTATTCCACATGTGTTGAGCTTGACATTTGTATGGGCTATCGTCATCTTGGAAATCAGCCCTGAAATGACTCATCTTTTCGACCTTCGGTACGACTTGCTTTCTCCCTACCTGCCTCATGACTCGGAGAGGGACATAGGGATAAGTTCCCCTCATTCCAATAAGTATAAGGAATGGAGCGTCCCGAGAGCGAATGATGAATTCTCCAGTGGGGAACCATTCGTACATCCACTGCACCTTGTCTTCTTTCAAATTTTCAAACAACTCTGCCCATCCTCGAGCGTCTTCCGGCTGAGCAAACATGTCAGGCATATAGTTCATTCTCTTGGGATGGTGGAAGGCTATATGATCGTTCCACGGCCTTCGTGGAAGCTCTTGACGGTATTGACCCCTTTGGAGATGTTCTATAAGCCAGAGTTGGAGTAGTAAGTTGCAACCCTCAAAGTGACTGGCCCCTCGTTGACAGTTCTCCAAGGCTCGGTAGATCTCAGCAACAATCATGGGCACTATGCTGAAAGGCTGCCCTCCAATCCCTTCCATTAGTGTCTTGGTGACCATGGCTAGTCTGGTATGGATCCTAGCCTTCTTCATAGGGAACACTATCATTCCCAAGAAGCAGAATATAAAGACGAAAACCCTCATGTGGATATGCCCCAATGATGTGAGGGACGAATTCATCTGGATAGGTGCGGTAGGACTTGCTATGGCCGTACCTCTCGTACAGATAGTCGAAAGGAATATAGGAGTCCTTCAAACAAGTCAAGTCTGAGTTTTTCTTCAACCCCATCATTTTGAAGAAACCCCTACCCTTGCGGTTTTCTGGCATGAGCAAACCCGGAGTCTCCCAAGGAATACCGGCTAACCCTCCTATTTCTTCGAGCAATGGGGTCATTTCCAGGTCCCCAAATTGAAATACTGATCTATCACTGTCCCAGAATAAGGTCGCAGCCTCTATGATTTTGTTGTTAGGCTGAATTTCCAAAAGAGAAGGTAAGTTCCCCAAATACTTGCGGACGAGAGTCCGGTCACTGGAATGAAGGTCTTCCCACCAACTTAGCAACCTTGGGTGAATGTTGGTTACCATGCCGAACCTGGGGATTTCGTGCCTCATCTCTGCAAAACAAAGTGTTAGTCCCTTACCCCACCGGACTCGACTATTTAAATCAATAATTAGCACAATGGCATTTAGTTCTCCAAATAAATGCACAGAATATGGTGTTGTCCGTTTGGGTTCCAGGGGAACCCAGTGGACTTTGGACAAGGCTATCTTAAAGAGTCATTATGTGGACAGCATAACTGACTCGACTAGGTTTGACAGTGATGCATGAACAGTTAAATAGAATAAGGTTTCTATGGGGTGCTAGACCGGTACCCTTGAGCGGACAACTCAAGAGGGAAAGGCACGGAACCGTCGACTGCACCGCTGATCGACTGGTTTTACCGCAAATATGCCTTTGCCAAATTTAGGGGGTAATAATATCGGAAGAGCGCAACCACTCATTAAGCGTTGCTATGGTATTTGTTTGGCACGAGTAGAATATGATGTTGAAGATGCAATTACAAATTGTCACGTATTTTCACGTTCATAATAATTACAATAATTGCTCAAAAATTACAACGGTATTGAAGGAAAGCAGTAAATGAAAGCGTTAAAGAAAAAAAAAGAAACAAGAAGCCAAGTCAGTTTCGGATAAAGGCATTAAACAAAGCAATAAAAGAAAACAATAAAGTCACATATAACATGAAGTGGTAAAAGCCTAAAGAATCCCCAGCAGAGTCGCCATGCAGTCGACGCCCCCTTTTCCTCGCGAAATCGGGTATACGACATTTTGGAAGACAAATCTATTCCCGTTTGGGAATTGGGTTTATTGGATTTGAAGAGTCGCCACCTAATGATTAAGTGCATTAGGACACTAAGGATTTTGAATTGGAAAACCAGAGTTCGGGTAAGGGCTAGAAATTATCTCGAGGGGAAGGTGTTAGGCACCCCTCAAGATCCACTAGTGTGGTTCCCGGCCACGCTATGTTGTGACTTTAAATGCAGACAAATAACTCTATACACAAAGGTCGCAAATAGGTACGTGACAAGCATGTTGAGATTAAGACCTAAGTAGTATCACACTTTGTTTAAGAAAACGTCCAAGTACAGAAATTTAAATAAAAGAAATGAAAATTTAGAAGACAAGAATAGTGCAGTAAATTAAAGAAGAGTTTTGGGTGGCTGAAACAAAGACAGAATTTTATTGATAACAAAGTTACATAAAGGAAAGGGGTCCTAGGTTTGTAAAACGCATGGATCATCCACACAACACGGGTAGCCAATCGTACGCATGGTGTTATCGTGTGATCATCATCTCCATGCCTACCCTCCCCACCCCGTTAAGGTATTAAGCGCGGAATGGTATCGTTACCTACTGCGTGATATTACCCGTCCCACCTATCAATCCCAGAGGCATTTGAGACTACTAATCCTAAAAGGGGAGGGAGTTAGGCTTTTCAGAGTTTAAAAAGGTTAAAAAGCTAGGGCGACAATCAAAACACGTACACAATTAGAGGGGAACTGGTAGCAATTAAGGGCTCAAATAGGCCTCCTCATTTAAAAAAAGAAACTTATTTAGCACGACTGACAAATACTGGTTAGGTCATTAATTAAAATTAATGCAGGAAAAGTTGATTTACCACATATTTCCCAGATAGGGAGTCCAGATTAGTCCTGCTTAGATGTAGTTGTCGAAAACTGACAGTTGGTTAATTACTTAACTATTTGCCTGTGCGTTAAACGGGACTTAAAGGCATGATATCTACTAATTCAGGAACGGAGGAATAAACTGATTGCAATAAGAATTGTTGGTTGTAAGCTCTGCAAGTGTTTGAAATTACCACTGATTTTAGATTTAAGAGCGGGTGGGCGATTCAGATTTAGTTGATAGCTCCTATGGGCATGCTTTCTAGGTGCTACTGATTTTACCGTTGTTTATTGTCTTGCAGAGATCCTATAGGCAGTTCATCTATATGTAATTGGTTATCTTAAATCCTATAAGCAGATTTGCCTAGTGACAGGTGCATATGCAAAATGCAGGAAGTCCTATAGGCATATTATCTATATGATATGCAGAATTTCAGCAACGATTTATGGGCATGGTATCTATGTGAGATGCAGAATTTGAAAGTAAATATCCTATAAACATGATTTCTATGTGAGATGCAGAATTAGAAGGTAAATATCCTAAAACATGATTTCTATGTGAGATGCA